>NC_138236.1:12731804-12914304 GCF_964197995.2 Scardinius erythrophthalmus
CTAAATACTTCAAGCGTCTGGTGACAATGAGGCTAGTTGTGGACCTCTTAAAACGCAATAATCTCCATATGAAAAGAAATGCATTGTAAACGACTCCCTCCATACATTTAAAGTAAGGTGTTTATGGTTACCCTTACGAAAAAGAAGTATACTCTACATTTTATGAAGTATACAAGTAAGGTTCAAGTATATATTTAAGTATTTTAATATCAATGTGTACTTGTAGTAAACTGGTAAGTGTACTATTTCAATACTGCTTGGGACTAAATTGGCCCACTTTTAGTATGTAAAAGTAAATGTTTAAGTGTACTATTAAGTGTAAGAGTAGTAAACTACTTAGTTTATTATTTTAATACAAGTAGTACATTTTTTACACACTGAAGTGTACTCTCAGTAAACTACTAGTTTAGTAGTTTATACTGCAAGTAGCCTATACTTGTAAGTTTTCTTTAAGTGAACATAACATTATACTTAGTTTACTATTTAGGCCTATATATTATTTTTGCACTTGCAGTACTATGTTCAAATGTAGATATTTGTTCTTACTTTTTTTTATACTGTATTTTAATTTCGTTTTCTCTTCATGGGTTACGCTTCATTTAATTTGGTAATATTAAGCAGTTTTGATTTACACGCTGTTTAATGTTCGATGATCACGTTATTTTACATTTGAGTGAGCAATCTTCTAGCACTTGTTTCAGCTTCTTCTTCTCCCGTGTTTTGATCCGGAGATTCTGTACTAGTCTAGAAGATGTGTCATAGCGCCCCCTACCGTATAACAGTGAAAACATGGCTAGCTGGAAAATTCAGTCAGTGGTGGGGAAAAGTAGAATTAGAGTAAATTCCTATACACTACCAGTGGACTAGCCTACACAAAAAATTCATATACGCAGAATTAGAAACATATCTGTTTTATATCAACATTCTAATCAATATTTTCAAACAATGTAATGTCCTTTTCATAAGACTGTAGGCTATATGAAAAACTACGTAAAAAATGTATATTTAATAGGCTACTCGATCAAAAGAGTTAACACAACTACAAGCCAAGTATACTTTGAATACTTAATTATACTTTTAAGTATATCTCGATCAAAAGATTGAGTACAAGTACAGGTCAAATACACTTGGACTTTTCTCTCAGTAAAAGTCAAGTACACTTAAGTGTAATTTTAAGTATATGTCTGAGAAGTACATAAAGTATATTTTTGAGAAGTATATAAAATGTAGACAGAAAGTTATTTTAAGTTTAAAAGAAGTATACTAATAGAACACTTGAATAAACTTCCTTTTCGTAAGGGTAGCATCGTCTTTTGAAGACTCATGAACTGCCAACGTATGCCGCGCAAGTCTCCGCGGCTAATCCATACAGAAATGCAGCAGTTAGCACAAAAGGGCATCCCATAGTGAGGAGCATATGCAAAAATCACTGCCACATAATAGCCTCTATATCCTTAGGATATTGAGAGTGAGCCACCAGTGAATACAAAAGGATTTGCCCTACCACTGGCAAACCTGGCGGTCACGCGCCCTCGCTAATGCTAACATCAGGGCTTATGGCATACCTGTACCCCAGGAGAGATAAGCGAGAGCCGTGTTCAATCCACTGCTAAGCCAAGTGTCCCCAGTGAGATGGCTCACCTATTGTCTATGCTCCTTATCATAATGTAGGCCATGTTGTCTTCCCTATTTCGCACCGACCATTCAATTAGCCCCCATTTCCATAGTAATTGAGGCAAGCTTTGGAAGGGTCAGCCATGACAAGGGGATGAGAAGTGCCCGACAAGACTTTTTTAAAAGGGCTCTGTTCGAGCTGGCACACAGGCGGGGTCTTTAATGGTGTCTTTCTTTTTAGCAGTTGCTGGTCTTGTTCAGAACACCAGCGTAGCAGTTGTTATAGCTATTTTTAAGCACTGCTTTCTACTTGTCAGGTTATCTTATTTTTGGATCGTATACGGTTCAGGTGTTAAGAAGGCAAAGTATATTTGTTGAATGTTAAAATAAATTCTGAGATACAGGAGCTGTAGCTGTGCTAAGCATATGACAGCATGCTAGCACCGTTGGTATCTCTTGTGCTAGTGGAAATCAACTACAACTATTTTACCTGCATTTTCTTATTTATTAGATTTGACCGTCTGATTATTAAGGACATAAAAGGTGTGAGGAACAGACTGTTATCTATGTCATTATTTACTTAAATTAGCACTGTAGTATTTCAAAGAATAGTTCACTCAAAACTGAAAAAAATTCAGTCATCATTTGCTCACCCCCATGTCCCAAACTGTATGACTTACTTTCTTCTGTGGACCATAAAAGAAACTGTTTCGAGAAATGTCTCAGTGTTTTTTGTCCATAAAATGGAAGTCAATGGTTTGGTTACCAACATTCTTCAAAATTCTTCTTTTGTGAGAATATATTTTGAAGGTGGTTGAATGATGACAGAATTTTCACTTTTGGATTAACAATCCATTTAAATCTCATCTGATTCATAAATATTTGCCTATTCAAATTTTGTGTCTCAAGAACCAATGACATTTAGTATAACAGGTCAAATCTGATGTTACATGTATTGGCATGCCATATTTACATTTACTCACATGTAAAATTTGATTAAAGAGCTGCGTTGAAACAGGTTCTCATTCAATAAAATCTTACATTTCATCCTTCTTATCAGACAAAGCTATCATATAACTTCAGAATAGCTGCGTACAGACTACTTTTACAGTGTCGTTTTGGGGGCTTGAGACCTGTTTCGTTTTCATTGTATGGAAAAGAGCAGCACTAACAGTCTGCTAAACTACATTTTTTGCACTCCCCAGAAAAAAGCATATTTGAAACGAGTCGAGTGAAGTTAATGTTGACAGAATTTTCATTTTCATTGAATTATTCCTTTAAAAAAATGATGGTACGTCCTGGTGTGGGCCTAAAGACTGACAAATCAGTCAATGTAAATCCCACATTAAACACAAGCCTGTCACATACGTCTAGTGTCTTCTCTTTTTTCCTCATTTAACCGTCTCTGTCACTTTCTCAATCTGTCTTTCTGTCGCTTTCTCTCTCTTTCAGAGAAAGAGTCACGCTGTCATTACTAGAACTTTGTTTGGCTGTCTTTCTCTGTCTCTTTTTCTGTCGTTCACTCTCTGTCTCTATCTACCTCTCTGTCAGATATAGTGCCAATAACACTGGCAGTCAGTGCCAAGCTCTTATGTAGTTTTATGTACACCACCCCTGTCTGGCACGACGTATGACTGAAAGAGAGAGAGGGAGGAGGAGACAAATAGAGAGAAAAGGAAACAGGGGATTGCATGCAGATGCAAGGCCCTTCTCGTTTACAAATATGCAAATAATGTTGCCTTTGTGATATGCAAATGAGAGATTACAGACCGCTAATTAGGGTCAAAAGAACTGTTCACGTCAATTAGGGAGAATAAAAAATGATACCCCGATCGGCTGGCCCTCTTCCCTCCCACCCCTCCACCTCCTATCCTTGCAGCTCACCCCTGCCATGGATATCCTTCCCTTTTGTCTTAAAAACAGGAACAAAAATGAGGACCAATAAAAGAGACATTAACACAGGGGGCGGCGAGCATAAGCCTTCAATCGTCAATCTTTTATAAGATCAGTCCAGCTGCACCTCTATTGAGAGCCGCCTCCACCTCTTCCCCTCTCCTTCTCCCTGCTATGTACCTGTCGGACGCGGCTGCAGGAAGAGCGAGGCCTGGATTTGCATTCTAATGACCCCCCCCGCCAACACACACACACACACACCACCACCATCTTCCACTCCCTTTGCCTGGCCCCTGAGAGGCAGCCCCTTGCATCACCCAGAGATCAATTAGAGCAGTCCCACCGCCTGCCGCTACTTGTGCCGACCTCCTCGCTCCTCACACTCTCCCATCCCTCCCTATCTGTTCTCTTCTGCCCTCTCGTTCCCTTAACATCCACCCGTCCCTCTCTGGGAAGTACTGCTGCTCACTTGCTTCCCTCTCTTTCCACCGATGCCCCATCCGGTCTTCTCGCTCTCTCCTTTTCTTTTATACTCAAATTTCTACTCAGTTGTTCCTAAAGCTAATCTGCCATGCATTTTACTGCCTACATAAGCAACATCATAGACCTCATTAAAAATGAAAATATCATATCAAATATAGAAAAATATCACAATATTACTGTTTTACAGTACTTTTAATCAAAAGAAATTCAGCCTTGGTGAGACTTC
Source organism: Scardinius erythrophthalmus (assembly GCF_964197995.2). Classification (NCBI taxonomy): domain Eukaryota; kingdom Metazoa; phylum Chordata; class Actinopteri; order Cypriniformes; family Leuciscidae; genus Scardinius; species Scardinius erythrophthalmus. The sequence goes on from NC_138236.1 coordinate 12,736,021, forward strand.
TTTCAGACTTCTTTCAAAAGCATAAAAATAGTACCTTTTACAAACTTTTGAACAACACTATATATATTGTATATATCGTATATATCAAGAGTGTACCTATGTTGCTTACATTTGCTGATACTAAGTTTGGGACAGAACATTTGTCTCTCCCTCAAGCCATGGATTTTCTTTTTTTTTTTTTTTTTTTTGGAAGCTGACTGTTCTGTCAAATGCCCTTTCCTCTGATATCCTCCAGAGAGTGCTGAGAGCGGGACGGTTACCCCACTCAGTATTGGCAGCAGGTCTGCAGAGCCACAGCTGGATCCTTCCTACAACCCTCCAGTCTGCAAATGTGGCCTCTTTCCCACCTCATCCTCTGCCAATCACAGGGCCAGCCAACCAGAGGATGAGCGGCAGATCTGGGCTTTACATAGATTTCTGATGCCACTGATCCAGCCGATCAGTTTAAAAAAACAGAAACCCCTCTCAGTCCAGCAGTCTCAGTGTGCAATGCTGATTGTCAGTGTGTTTAAATGCACAGTTTTGACAACTCATGCCAGTTAAGGAAAAAAAAAATCTAAACGGTGATTGAAAAGGACAGGTGGTAAAGAAAGATGTGGGTAGAGAGAGCGGGTGAAAAAAATGGGGGAATTGAAGGGCAGATTAAAAGGTCAGGGCACAGAGCAGTCTGGTCTGTGTTTGCTCCCTCTCTCTCTGTCTCAGGTGCAATCATTATGGAGGTCTGGGCCGCGGGTGTCGAGGTCTGCTGACTATGGAGCAGCTTCCATTAACAGAGTCCCAACACTCCAGCACTGAGTAGCTCTCAATTACTGTCTCCCTGCCCGCGCAGACTCCAGACACACTGTCACCCTGGAGAAAGAAAGAAACCAACAGAAAGTGGGATTATGTGTATAACTACTGCTCTAGATTGACTCAGACAGGCAGTGTGGCTGCCCTCCAATTGCATCCACAAACAAATAAACAAATGTTAACATGCAGTAGATGTGCACTAGAAATATTTTTGCGAAGGATGGTATTATTAGATATAAGGCCCAAAGGCATGTGTAGTGAACACACAGAAGGATAGTTCACTCAAAACAAACCAATCCATTATCAAAAGAAGAACCATTTACTCATGTAATCGTTCCAAACCTGTATGATTGTCTTCTGCAGAACACAAATAAATATTTTAGGCACAATGCACTAGAAACTGGAGATTTCGAGTTTAAAAAATGATGTAAAGCAACATTAAAAGTATCATGAAAGTGGTCCATATGACGTATGCACTATATGAAGTCATACAATAGCTTTGTGTGAGAGAAACATACCGTAGTTCTCCTTAATTGGCACATTCATGAGAGAATTGCCATCTTTGATTTGTGTATGAATCATTCATTTGATTCACATAATTTCAATTAATTGATTCACTCAGAATGAACGATTCTCACACAAAGCTATCACATGAATTCAGAAGACTTGATATATAGCTCACAATACTTTTTATGGTTATTTTGCATCATTTTAAAAGCGTGAAAGCTCCTGTTCCCCATTCATTATAAATGTAGAGAAAATATATGCCTTATTTTGGAAAGAACAAAAAATGAAATGTGTAAATGAAAATTTAATCTTAGGGAGAAAGATTTCTTATAAATATTCAACATAGTGCTCAACAGTATCAAACTGAGGGTGAATCAAACCAGCAACCTTATGAGGAGAAACGTCCTCCTGACTGCCATGGCACAGTAGATTTCAAAATAAGTTTGCACACTCAGATAGAGAGGACTAAAAAACTAGAGTGCATCTCAGCCATAATCACTGGCCAACTGCATGGAGAATGAACAAAATCGTTCCTCGTCCAACTGCAATGGATCAGACAGATTAGCCTCTAAGTTGTGAAATTTCCCCTTAGACTCAATGACCCCCGTGGCTAAGGATTTGGGCCTGAAAGGGGCCATGATGGGGGTGTTGGGGTGTCACCGTGAGGATTAATGCTTCCCCACCCCGACACACACACACACGCACACGCGCACACAAAAACGCACAGATTTCTCCCTCCTCCTAATGATCTGTGAACCTCAGCTCTTCTCCTGCTTCCCAGCGCCTGTCAATCAAAGTCCAGATGGAAAAAGGAGGTTTTGGGGTTAAGGAGGTGGAGTAGGGCATGCTGGGAGGGTGAGGGAGGGGGGTGTCTGAGAGGGTGGTCATCATTCACGGGCAGCAGGCAGTTCCCAGTGTATTGATACGGCCGGCCAGAAGACGGGGCAAGGGAAGGAATTGTAGAAACGGAGTGCACAAAAATGGATTAGCATAACAGAGCCTGTCTCGTTAAAATGAGCATACCTCCCCTTCCCTGACACATCTCCTCTGTGAGACCTTGAGCTGCTGCATTTCTACTTCCACTTCTGCACCTTCATCAAATACTTATTTGTTTAAAGAAACAACCAATGGTTGAGGTCACAAATCATAAATTACGTGTAAATGACCATGATATAAACATAAAATGAATGTGATGTGAGCTATTAAGCACCCATAGGAAGCAAAAACACAAATGAGATCTTTAATATCTCAAATGCTTCTCTTAGCAGCAACGAGATGAAATGGAGGGAAGCGTTCGCATAAATCGCCTTCGCATGTGACACCAGAGAATAAGAACTCTGTAATCTCATGCGTCTCAGAGAAGTTTCAGAAAATTTTCCCAAATACTGAAGTGAGAGATTTCAATATAACCTCAAATCTTTCTCATCAAATAATTCAAAAATGTATCAGAGCTCTATAGTCTTACAGCATTTCAACATATCTCTGTTTTTACATTTATTTCTCCTATAAGGAGTTTTACATTTAACATCTGAGGCAAAGTTGTAAAACATAACTGAGCACTTTATGAGCTACAAAAGAGCGACTCCTAAACAAGAAAAGTGTCCTTCATGGGTACCTTCATCAAAATGTGAGCTTTTCTAAAGCATTTCCTGCACATACAGTCTGTGCACTGGTTTGACACCTCTATAAATCACATTCTTTATTAGTCTTTTTTACATCTATAGTATGTACTAACTGCTTGAGTGAGGCTTTATGAAGCATACCAGCAGGAACAGGTGTCATGCTGGTCATAAGATGAGAGGGATCAATAGAACTGCTGATCATCTCAATCGATCTGCGGGGCCTCCAGCCGATAAGATCAATAAAGCATATGTATGCCTGCATGCCAAATGCTCCCTGCCTGATCTCTTACACAGATCGCTTAAGCTCCAATATGTCTGCCAGGAAGACATTCTTTGAGTGGTTTTTGGATTACTCTGATAAATACATACTGTATATCCTGTTTGGTTTGTTTTAAACCTCACTATATTCTAGCATAGACGATCTACTGTCATAAGGGTGAATATTTACACAATCCTTCAAAGTGACATAATAAAACAGTCCTTGCTGAATGGGAAATCCTACCTCAAGCAGGGTTCACACTGTACGATTTTGGCTGTCTGAGACTAATTTTGTGAATCTTTAAAGATTCGTCTGATCCTAGGCCAAAATCTGAAGTCTTTGATCGCTAATTTGACATGTCCGTCGACAGACCATTGCTATCAAATTTGACCACACAAGAAATTCTGGCAGTGTCAGACGTTTTAAGCCGCAATCCTGCAGTGTTCTTCGCAGATAACCGTCAAATCATAAACAAATAGGAGCGCAGAGCCTGCTGACGCAATAAGTGAGACACCAACAAACCACCACTTGCTCCATACACACTTTTTTTTTTTTTAAGGAAAGCCATGATAGCTAGACGCTAGAGATTGATTTTGTTTGCTAGCCACCATTTCTATCCCGCATGTAAATGCAGCTCACAGTCACTGAATGTGTCACGGATTGATTGAGAATGATTTGAGAATGACCCATGAGTTTCAATGGAAGCAAGAACATCTGACCATCTGTACAAAGGAGTCACATGATGAATTACATTTTAAATTACATTTGAAACCCCAAGTGTGTTCGACCCCACGGTATATGAAGATTCATGCAATACCTTTTAAATATTTGGGGTCAGTAATAAATAAAAAATATATTTATACTTTTATTCAGCGAGGCTGCATCAAATAGACCAAAAGCGAGGCATTTATACTGATACAAAAATGTATATTTTATTTAAAAGCTGTTTAGAAATGGTTTCCACAAAAAAACACTAAGGCAGCAAAACAACACTGACAATAACAAGAAATGTTTTTGGGCACCAAATCAGCAAATTAGAAGGTTTCTGGAGAACCATATATGACATTAAAGACTGGAGTAAAATTTTTAAATATGAGATCGAAAACAGCTATTTTAAATTGTAATTAAATTTCACATTACAATTTTTACTGTAATTTTGATCAAATCAATGCAGTCTTGAGCATAATAGAGTACTTTAAAAAACATTCAAATGTGACCCCATACTTTTAGGTAGTGTATATGACAGAATATAGAAATCTGGTAATTGATGTCCAACATTTTTAAACTTTTTCAAAAATAAATGTTATGGTCACACTTTAGATTAGGGTCTAATTCTCACTATAACTAACTAGTAACTATGACTTTTGCCTCAATAAACTCCTAATTACTGCTTATTAATAGCTTATTAAAAGATCATGCAGAATAAGGCATTAATATGTGATTTAAAAGTACTAATAAACAGCCAATATCCAAGTAATATGCATGCTAATAAGCAACTGGTTAATAGTGAGAATTGGACCCTATACTACAAATATGCAGCTAAATAAACTGACTACAAATGCCTTAAGTATTCCTAAACTCACTGAACCCTAACAGGGTTGAAAGCTAAATGACAGCAGTACGGCACAAGAGTCCCCTAAAACCCCTGACCCTGGGAGTCTCTCACACACTCTCTCTCCCCTGGCCACGGCTCTTTGTTTACTTTCACTCTCCGTTAGCTAGCTCTGCTGGAGCGAGGAGTGAATGGTCGAGGTATTGTCTCATCCTCATGACCCTGGGTGACCTCATTCACAACCCTCAAAAACGCCATCTGCATGATCCAACAGTCAGGGGCCAAAGGAGGGTGGAAAGGTGACAAGAGCTGCATGACGTAAGAAACTAAAACCAATCAAAGAGGATGGAAATGAATGAATGATAGCCATGATGAATGATTGGTTTTGGTCAGATGGCAACAGAGATGCATTTCTTTGGTCTCTATAGTGTTTTATCCACCATATATAGTTTCAATTTAAATGTATAGACTATATAGAGACAAAATAAAATCATATTTTACTTAATTTAGAGATCAAAATTAAAATTTTACCCTAAATAAGCACTGTGATGGCATCAGATGCAAAAGCTTTGATATACAGTATAATTATGGTACGGAATAATTAGCATATTCCAATTTGATGGTCTTCACCAATTTAAGCTACATTTTGGTACTTCAAATGCTATTAGCGTGCTACATCTCCAAATAACATTCTTTATACCACTTGTCTAAAAGGTGTTTACAGTGATGACACAAAAATAACCATTTTGGGTTCCCCAAAGAACCTTTTTAGTGAAGTGTAAGAAAATGTATTTAAAGAAACTTTTTCCACTGTAAAGAATAGTGTCGAATGGAAAGGTTCCACAGATGTTGAAGGTTGTTCATAAAACCACTGATACCAGTAAAGAACCTTTATTTTTAAGAATGACCATTTGCATTTTGGTGGTAGTTTTGGCATGTTTTTGTTAGGGTATAAAAAAGCATTCTTTGCATTTTCCATTCAATCATCATCATGTCTTATTCCCTGATCTCTCGCTTCATCCGAGTTGGAGCATTCCAGGAGCCAGCCTGCTGCATGTGCGCAGGAGGTCGTTTTTCCCATGGGGTTGCAGGTGAAAAACCAGGACTCTCTCAGCGCCTGCGAGGGACGCCATCTGTCCCCACAGCTTCGTCTGCTGGGGCCCATCACCCCATCCCCCCAAACTCTCCACCCCCTGCCCATCTCTCCATCCCTCCATCCTTACCCCCTCTCTCTCTCAAACACCTCATGCCAGCCCAGCAGGGCACATTACCCTGGAATGCAATTCCCCTCTTCACTCCTCTCCTCTTCTGATCTGCTTTTTTAATCTAATCTACCACCATCATACCGTACTGCACAAAGTCTATGCTGAGTGCCAGGGGTGTTATTATACTTCATTTACCATATATACTTAAAATTATTTAGGGGAATTTGCACTTGAATACTATACTGAAACTGAATAATTGTACTCAATTACATTTCAAATGCAAAAATGACATTCTTTTAGATCTCCAAAGCAAGTCGAGAGACAGTCAAAGTAAGCTTTGCAGCTCATCATGACTTCAATAATTCAATCGTGCTTAGTTTACACGCTGAACAAATCACACACACACGTTAACTTTCCATAAACAATGAATTTTACACTGTACAAACTATATTCTATCCCCTTACACAAACCCTACCCCTAAACCTACCCATCAAAAAAAAAAAACTTTCTGCATTAAAAAAAAAAAAAAAACTTTACTTCATTTTTAACCAGATTTACAAATGATGACATCCCTAAAGGAAGGTTTTTGGAGATTTTGGTCACTTATGGGTACAAATTTGTCAAATAGTTAAGTAGGCGCGCACACACACTTTTATCCAGTGACTTACAAATGAAGAATACAAAGTTAGATGCAATTTGTTGTTTTCACTCAATATGCACCATTGTTTTCAAGTTTTCACTCAAATATGTTTTTTGATATATTTTAGTAAGATTTTGATTAAATAAAAATTGTACAGTCAATTGAGAATAATAAAACATTTCAAACTTGAATGAGACTCATTTGTTGCCATTGTGAACTGACTATAAACATCCAGGATGTTCCAAGTTGCCATGTTGCTTAGCAACTGTAAACAGCTTAATACAATGAATTATATTACTTTCCAAAACAATTGTTTATTCTGATAATTATCAATAACATTTGAACTTTTTGTTGAACAGTGGTGTCTTTAGCAAAAAGCCACTTGAGTCTATGCGTTACAGTGATTTCACTGCTGTTTTGTGCCTAAATATTCCACTTATTCGCCTAACCATGGTAAAATGGATGAAGTTCATCGCCTCTGGTGGCTTTTTGCATTAATATAGTCCTTAGGTTTAGGTTAAATAATTTTTTTAGATGAAAATGAACTGAAAAGAAGAAAGCGATGAAGTTCTCATGAGCGTCAGTAAGTTACATCTCATCGTAAGTATCGTTGAATGGATGTGCTCAGCTGAGTTGGTGCAGAAGCAGGACGTGGCTGTGCTAACGGTCAGATGGTCCATTCCAGAGTGAGAGAGCACTTTCACGTGGGAACCCGGCCACTGCGCGCAGACAGACAACGCAGAGGCAGCTAAGTGTGAAGCTTCCAAACTGTCACTTACGCAGACAGCCTCCCTCCCTCTGCCTGTCTCTCTCCCTCTCTCTCTCTCTCTCTCCTCTCGTCACACTTTATCCATGGTCCCTCACAAAAACCAGACAAGCACACAGGCACGCACACTCGTCCTCGCCATATAAACACACACACAAAACACACTGCGTCAATCTCCAGACATCACTGATAGGCAGGAGGGGGAGGGAGGAAAGAAATAGGAGGGAAAGAGACAGAAAGAGAAAGACAGGAATGAGTTTGTGACATTCAGCAACTACTTTTTATGTCCCTCCATCAGCTGAAGCACAGAGAATATAGTCACAGACACTGAAAAGGAAGTCAAAAACGAGAAGACAGTGAGGAAAAGGCCTCGACATGAGACAGAGAGAGTTTGTGGGACAGCATATCTAAAGTGTCCCCATTCTCTCAGCGCCTGGGCGTAACAAAGCGGTGGGCAGGCGAGCAAGGACAGTGGAATGGGATGACAGTGGGTGGCGGTTCGCTGGGGCCCCCGTTCCTCCGCGCCTCTTTGGGGTCACCCTGCCGGTGACCCCACCCTGATTGTTTCCCTTGGCTCTGTCAGATCCCATTGTCGCTGACTGGTTTAATGGGGAGAAAATAGAGGAGGGGCCGAGTGGGCAGGGAGACGCCCCCTGGTCTTCCTCTGCTCTGAGAGATCTGACTATTTGACCTAAAAAAACAAATTGTCCAAATTTTGGGCAGAAGAAATTAAGGTAGGAGATGTAGAGCGCCCCCATCTGACGGTGCAGCTTATGTAGAGGTAGGTAACATGACTGCCATTAAGTTACAATGCACACTCACTAACAGTGTACAAACGACTATGTTTTATGAAAAATCACGATTAATCAATTAATTCTGTTTAGGATCATTCAGAATCTGAGAATTCTGTTCATGAGAGTGAATTTGAATTGAATTAGTCACACTCCACAAGAAGATGAAATAGAATTTGAACTGGAATAAACAGGGAAGAAAAATCTAATCTACCTATCTGTCTATTTATCCATCCATCCATCTATCAGTTGTACCTACTTGCCTTCTTAACTACTATATGTGCATGTATCCATCCATTTATATCTATCCATCCATCTATCTATCTATCAGTTGTACCTACTTACATTCTTATCTACTGTATGTATCCATGTATCTATTCTATCCACCCATCCATCCATCCATCAAAAAATTTGCTTGAGAACCATTTCTGCACACCGAAGTAAACAACTTTTATGCAGTTATTAGGGAATGAAACCCAGTTTTGACCTCACTATATTTCCCCGTCTCATTGCTGATATTTGCGGACAGACATTGTTTATTTATGCATGAACTGTCTAATGTGTTGATTGTATGACCCATATTTCTCACCCAAATATGAGTCATACATTCTGGCTGCTATGAAAACACCAAGCAAACTTATGTATCTATTGCTAACCACCTGTTCTGTGACTCAAAACTCATTTGTTTAACTTCAGTCCAAATTGTTTTAAGCCCTGAGGAGTCTTCATTAGATCAATGATGTAAGCCTATCCACTGCGGAAGTCCTTGAGTCAAATACCTGAACAGCAACCTCTAGAAAGGCCAGTGGGCTCTTAATTGAACAAATGGCTTGCTTAATTGATCATTGATTTGTGATCAATAAGGTACATGTGTTCTGGATCTTTACAAGCAAGTGATTGAGAGTGAGCAATAAAATCTGCCAGGTAGTTTGGCAGTTGCCAATAATCTCACTACCTCACTGTAAAGCATACAAGAAGAAAAAGAGAGCGAGAGAAAAGAGATAGTTAGAAAGGAACAGAAGAGTGTTTAGAGTTACAATAACCTCGTTTTGTCAGGACTATACATGTTGCTTTCAACATGGGGCATAGCTGAGTGCTTCTGGTGCCCTACAAGAACGCGCACACACACAAACAAACAAACACACAGGTGTTGGTTTCCGAGTGGCACGGGTCCACATGGTGTGGGGTATCACTTGGGTCCTCAATCTCCACTCCAAGGAAAACATCAATGGCTCTCTTTGATCCCCCACTCAAGGTCTGTCTTAAAAGGGCCATGGACGAATGGAGAGATGGGGGAGACACTCCACATCAGTGGGCATGGCCAGCAGCCTCAGGTACCTTCTCACCACACTCGTACCATCCCATTAAATCTGGAACACAAAGACAAAGGAGACGGGATTGGAGCAAGCGCAGGGGGAGGTGGGGGGACCGCACTCCATCCCTTTGAAGAGCTGAGCTGATGAGGAAACCTACACAAACACACACACACACAGCTCACAAACAGGTTCATGGCAAAAAGGTTTTTAAATGGTCCTTTGCATTTACGGTCTTGAATAAACTCCACAATCACTGTGCTGGAGGGATGTTACACTGTGTCACTGCCCCACGAAAGCAAGTTTGAAACACACCTCAACCCTGAAACCAGCTCAGAAAGCTTAATAATTTGGTGAAAAATTGATGTGCATATCAAACTTCAGAAACCAGAAAAACAATAAAAAGAAACAAAAAGAGATATACTGTGAAAGACCATACACAAAAACTAAAAAACAGTGCAGTGCTAGATATCCACCATGTAGTGGGAGACAATTATTTGTCCAATTTGCAGTAGAATAAAATAAAAAATCCCAATAATATATAATCCCAAAACATTATTATTATTTTATATTTAGGTGACAGACAGACAGATAGATAGATTACTCTTTCTATACTGTGTCTATGTCCATGGCCTGTGGTCAGTGTGGGCCGGTCAGTCATTTCATCCTCTATCTGTGGGTGATCCATCTCCTACAGCTCTAGCCCTTTCATTTAGCTCTGCCAAAGCGTGAAACATTCGGCCATTATATGTGTGCAGGCTTGTGGGGAATGTGGGAATCATTGGCATCCCAGTGGCCAGTTGGAGTGAGACAATATACTCAAGATTAGATCTGTTAAAAGGACATGACAGTGTTGCTTACACACACAACTGCACACACACAATATACACACTGTGACACTGGACACACTTCAGTCGAAAGGAAAGGGGCACAGGCATGTACTAATGAATTTCACTGAATGTTGCCACTGCTGTCCAGGGAAATGTTTTTAATTGAACACAGATTGGGGTAAGTTGTCACAATGGAACCTGTCACAAAACAGCCTAAACTAGTAATTTAAGCCAAACTAAATTGATAAAATAATAATAATGAAAAAACAATCAGTTGATGAAATATCAAATTTGAACTGTATATGGTAGATATATTGCGTAAACCTGCTACATAAAAAAGCATATGTGACAATTTGCCCAGATGTGAAATGTGATAAATTTGTGCTTGTGAAAAATACCCATGTTCTGAGAACACAACTTAAACTTACCTTAATTATTTAGTTGGACCTTTGAATTAATGTATGCTAAGATTGAATTTACGCTAGTTCACAAAAAAGCTAGTTCTACTCTTCTTCTTGTTCTAAACTTGTATGACTTTCTTCCGTAGAATGTAAAAGGAGATATTTTGAGAAATGTCTCTTTTTTTCTATACAATGAAAGTCAATGCTAAACTAAACTGACATTCTTCAAAATATATTATTTTGTGTTATGTAGAAGAAAGTTTTACAGGTTTGAAATGACATGAGGGTGAATAAATGATGACATGTTTGGGTGTTTTGAAATCAACTTACTTATCAGCATACATTTGCAACACTACTACACACACACGTACAGTATAAAGCTGCTACGAGACAGCAGTGAGCCCCATGTGGCTGCATCCAGTAACTGCACATTCTCTCAGAGATGTCCATTATTCTACCTGCCTCCCTTTCCCTTCCTTATTCTAGTCATTGAAAATACTGAATTACATTAATTATCAATATTTTGGGTAAATATTGAAAGAAATGTGAAAAAAAAACCAGACGGAAGGTTCTCTAAATTTGTGTGATGCGAAACCCCATGACCAAAGACAGTATATCTCAGCAACGACAATCCTTTTTTTTTCTCAATCACTCCTTCCTCTTTTCTTTCTCCTCACCCTCTCCTGACTCTTTATGCTGATCCCGACTCCAAACCATCCACGCAAACACACACACGCAATGGCGTCTCCCCAGGGGCACAGGGGAAGGGCAGGGAGGATGGAAATGAATTCAGCGATGTTGCAAGTGGCAACACGCATCTGCATCTGTAATTAACCCCCAGAACGACACACTGAGCTCCCTACTACTTTCCTCCATTCCTCCCTCCCTTTCCTTTCTATCTCTCTCATCCTCTCTCAAAGGCTTTTTAAGAGATGCTTGGTGGGCCAATTAGGGTGAGTGTCTGTGTGTATGTGGTGCATGTGTGTGCGCGCGCCCTGGCACATCTTGAGTGTGGAGGAGTGTATGTTTGCATGAATTGATCTTTAAGTGGAAGTGTGTGTGTGTAGGTGTGTAAAGTGGCATCTCTTTGTGTCTGGGACCGGGCACATTTGCCTGTGTTTTAGCGTTCCCTCAGGCCAGCGCTGGTTGCGCTCTCTGCCCGGCTTGTGTTTGATGACATTTCCATAGGGAATATCTCTGACATCAGAACGCTATAGCCAAAAGCACAAAAACACACACTGCCATGTGCCCATTTCGAAAGCTTACACGGTTATCCATCAAACCAAAGTTAGGATCATCATCAAATCACATGCTGACACATTCACACCGTAACGTTTAAGTCCAACTCTGTGGCAAAGTTTAGCGGGTATAGGGTCGACCACAGCTCTGGTGCCTCCCTCCCGTTGAATGCGATGGGGAATGTTGACGTGGATCAAGAGGGACCCCCTGGGTGAGGTGCGGAGGAAGGAGAGGAGAGGAGGAAAGGGTAGAGAGGCCCACCTTCTGTCTCTTTGGAGGGGTGCATCACTGTGTGGCCAATTAGCATCGGCCAAGACACAGGGGCTAAGCAAACCAATGTAACCAGAAACGCAGTTCTCTCTTTTGAAAATGCTCAATTTTCTATTTAATTTCAACTGTGAAATAGTTTTACATAAAGGCTAGTGACATTTGGTTGATTTGGACTCTACAAATAATGTAATGATCTAGCTGCGGTGTGTTTTTGCGTAGTGAAGCTACAGTCTTTATATCTCTGTCCGAGTATAAACACAATGTGTATATATCCAATATTCGAAGGATTAAATACACGAAAGACGATGTGTCCAACACTGAGGCGGGTTGTAGTTAATTTAAGGTGTATATGTGCCGTATTAAGCTGTACAAGCACATTAGAACATTTTCGTTAATTGAAAAAGTAAAAACGAACTTGCGTGAAAGTAAAGTACAATGCATTTTCATGACTTCAAAATACCACAAAAATAAAATAAAAATGGCTACAAATTAAATGTAATGATTTAAAAATGTTCAAATGTCACACTAGCAAAATACAATGCTGTTAAAATAATAAAATAGAATAAAGATTGAGTCTGACTGAAATCAAACTTTTAAACACACTTAATGGTTTTCAGGTAAAGCAAATAAACCCTTTCTCATCAAAAAACCTATGTTAAGCTCTTTGAGTTGTCTTTATGGTTTTTGGAAAGCAGAAGCTTCTTGAAGCAGAAGTTCTAGGTAGCAATGGAAATGTGAAGCCCTCCAGGGTTCTTTAAAGCAACAGTATGATGGTTTTCAAGAGAAGTGATGATTTTAGAAAGGTTCTTGTTTGGCAGTGGGCTGAAAAACCTTTAGGAATCTTTTTTAAAAAGTGCATAAAGAAGGTTTTGCTCATACTTATCATTAGAAGACCACATAAAAGCTTTAAAAGTTTATGGACTGTCAAATGGAATAAGCTTAGAAAGAAAATACAAAAGAAACTTTCGTAAATAGGCAAAGGCAAGAGGGAAAATCCTTAGAGTATTAGAAAAGATCCTCCTTGTTCACCTTCCTGATGTCTTTACACATAACCCTGGACATGCATTATAAATGAACGGGTAATTAACGTGTGCGGTATTATAAGGAATATTAGCACTATAAGGGGAGCATCTGCCATACGCACAAAAACAGAGGCACTGTGGGTAAACAGAAAGGACTGTGGGTAAACAGAGACGACTGCGGGTGTTCCCTCACCCCTCTCCTGATGGTGGGGTGTTGTGGCATGGAATATGATGGAAAATGTGGCCTGTGAATAATGCATTACCCTGTTGGTCAACAGTTCCTGATCTGCTTTAAAGAACGGAGGACTCTTTGCTATTATGAGATTAAAACCAGCCCACCTTTGTCTGCAAAAAGCCACGCTTCCACCGAACATGTCAACACTGCGATTCTGCCTGTCCACACATGAAAGTGCAGCTGCAGTTCAGGATGCCGTATTATTATGTGTGTGTGTGTGTGTGTGTGTGTGTGTGTGTGTGTGTGTGTGTGTGTGTGTGGTGTTATCAAAGCTTTAAACTGCTGCCATCTTTATATATTACATTTTGCCATTTTTATTTCAGTCAGACACAATTTTAATCATCTCACTCTGACAGCCCATCTAGACAAGAATAGACTATGATAAACATGTAAAGCAACGGAGTTAACTAGATTAACTACTGTAGATCTAGCTAACACACTGATTATTCCTTTAAGATCGAAGTATATTTAAGTATACGGCACTTGAGTTTTTTTAAATTCTTATTGCTTTTAAAACTTGAAGAAGAAGATGGAAAAATCAATAAAAACCACAGAGAACGAAGGTGGAAACAACAAAAGAGGATATGCAAGGAGGTCACAAGTTATCGACGTTTGTGCAACATGAATTTGAAAAAAATATGAAGATGATGCAACCAAATGTGAGTTCAGGGTCAATGGATTATACTTTCAAAACCTAGAACGCTAAATAGTGCACAAGACGTAACAGAACTGGTAATTTCATCTAGGTTTATGTGTTTACATAAAAAGTAATGGGTAACTTTTGAAGTTTGCCAGAGATTTAGCAAAAAAGAAAAAAAAAGAGAGCCAATGATAGTCTAAAAAATGAAATTACATGCAAATAAACACATATTTGCAGCCTATGAGCATCAAAAAGATTACAGTGACCTGCTGTGCTGTATATCTTAATTCGAGCTTCTCAAATGATGACAGTCACTGACGTGAAAAGAACACAAATATAATAAAACGGAGTGGGGAATAAGTGGCTGCGCTTTTCCACACGAGTAGCTTTAGTGTGACAAAGTCCCTGCTTGAGTCCTCTCAGGTATGTATGTGTGTGTGTATGTGTGTTTGAAAGAGAGACACGGGTAGCTCATCCTCACGTAATCATTCCTCAACTTAATCTCTGTGTAACAACGTTAGCTCTGGTCTGGCAGAGAAAGTTAAATATTCACGATACAAGGCAATCTACTCAGTGTTCAAACAAAGTGCCCTGCCAAGTTCAGCCATGTATGTAGAGACTCGCTGAGAGAGAGAGAGAGAGAGAGAGAGAGAGAGAGAAAGAGAGAGAGAGAGAGAGAGAGAGAGAGAAGAGAGAGAGAGAGAGAGAGAGAGAGAGAGAGAGAGAGAGAGAGAGAGAGAGAGAGAGAGAGAGGCAAGAGGCGAGAGAGCAAAAAAGGATCTATTTTATTATTCACATAAGGCATAATAAACCAGGGCTGCTCGGTTAGCACTTAAACTCCCAGCGCTTTAGTGGTTATCCTTAATGCGACAGCACTGATTTGAGCACATCCTATTAATAGTCCAAGGGTCTCATCTTAATGCAAGGATCCATGTTAATAAGTACTCGTAAAAAGCTATTAATAGATGCACATCTCTGTTTCTGAGCCTGTTGGATTTAACAACATGTTCACGTGTGTGTTTTACAGTAAGTGTGTGTGTAGTTTCAATATATGAGCTATGAGGTGCGTGTGTGTGTGAGTGTGTGTAACACTCAATCTCCAGCTGTGGGCCCTGGTGTGTGCAGGCTTCAGGATGCCGGCCAAGCAGGAGGGAGTGAGACATGGATATTTAATGGCCAGGGACACAGATGCCCTTCACCAGAAAACATCCCAGCCTTTGATTCCCACACATTACTGCCTAATGGAAAACAAGATCAGCATTTATGCTTATCAAGCGTAATTAAAACAGGCCGGTTAGTCTACAAGTCCAGCAGGATTCATCCACTTCAGAGATGGGATACAACATTTCTAGATGGTCACACTGGATATAGGTCTTGACATTTACACAGCTACTTGACAAATACTGTTAAAAAGTTTTTAAATTAATTATTTTATTCATCAAGGATGTATTAAATTAACCAAAAGTGGCTGAAAGAAAAAAAATCATGAAAGAATCCTGAAAAAATTATGCAGTATATATGTTACCGGCAAAGTGTGAAATCCCAGTATTGTATAGAATGCCTAGGCAATGTATAGAATGCCTGATGGTTTTTGGCAAAAATACATTACCTAATTCTATACATTACCTAGGCATTCTATAGAATGCCGGATTACACACTTTGCCGGTAACATGTATATATATATACACTCACCTAAAGGATTATTAGGAACACCATACTAATACTGTTTTTGACCCCCTTTCGCCTTCAGAACTGCCTTAATTCTACGTGGCATTGATTCAACAAGGTGCTGAAAGCATTCTTTAGAAATGTTGGCCCATATTGATAGGATAGCATCTTGCAGTTGATGGAGATTTGTGGGATGCACATCAAGGGCACGAAGCTCCCGTTCCACCACATCCCAAAGATGCTCTATTGGGTTGAGATCTGGTGACTGTGGGGGCCATTTTAGTACAGTGAACTCATTGTCATGTTCAAGAAACCAATTTGAAATGATTCGAGCTTTGTGACATTATCCTGCTGGAAGTAGCCATCAGAGGATGGGTACATGGTGGTCATAAAGGGATGGACATGGTCAGAAACAATGCTCAGGTAGGCCGTGGCATTTAAACGATGCCCAATTGGCACTAAGGGGCCTAAAGTGTGCCAAGAAAACATCCCACACCATTACACCTCCACCACCAGCCTGCACAGTGGTAACAAGGCATGATGGATCCATGTTCTCATTCTGTTTACGCCAAATTCTGACTCTACTATCTGAATGTCTCAACAGAAATCGAGACTCATCAGACCAGGCAACTTTTTTCCAGTCTTCAACTGTCCAATTTTGGTGAGCTCGTGCAAATTGTAGCCTCTTTTTCCTATTTGTAGTGGAGATGAGTGGTACCCGGTGGGGTCTTCTGCTGTTGTAGCCCATCCGCCTCAAGGTTGTGCATGTTGTGGCTTCACAAATGCTTTGCTGCATACCTCGGTTGTAACGAGTGGTTATTTCAGTCAAAGTTGCTCTTCTATCAGCTTGAATCAGTCGGCCCATTCTCCTCTGACCTCTAGCATCAACAAGGCATTTTCGCCCACAGGACTGCCGCATACTGGATGTTTTTTCCTTTTCACACCATTCTTTGTAAACCCTAGAAATGGTTGTGCGTGAAAATCCCAGTAACTGAGCAGATTGTGAAATACTCAGACCGGCCCGTCTGGCACCAACAACCATGCCACGCTCAAAATTGCTTAAATCACCTTTCTTTCCCATTCTGACATTCAGTTTGGAGTTTAGGAGATTGTCTTGACCAGGACCACACCCCTAAATGCATTGAAGCAACTGCCATGTGATTGGTTGATTAGATAATTGCATTAATGAGAAATTGAACAGGTGTTCCTAATAATCCTTTAGGTGAGTGTATATTATATATTTTTATATTATTATAAGCAGTATATGTATATTATACTGCATATAATAATATATTAATAAAAAGTTGTGCTGCATATTTTTTTTATAATATATTAATATTTTTAAAAATAGGCAACTCTTCAACTGTGATAATAAGAAATGTTTCTTGAACAGCAAATCAGAATAATAATGATTTCTGAAGGATCATATGACACTGAAGACTGGAGGAATGATGCTGAAAATTCAGCTTTGACATCATAAGAATAAATTAAAATAGAAAAAAAAAACATTTAAAATAGAAAAGTTATTTTAAATTGAAATAATATTTCACAATATGACTATTTTTACTGTATTTACCTTGCTTTCAAAAGCATTACAAAATCTTACCAAACCCAATCTTTTGAATAGTAGTGTAAATAAATATATGAACATTAAATACTTATTAGTTGCCATTGACAGCAGTCAAATATACCCCTTAATGGTCAATTTAGAGAGATATATGGCCTTTATTAGGCAATAATAAAAACTAAAAGTAACATTAATATAAGATAATTATTTTCTTATACATGGGAAAAATTATGACGATGTTAAAATATGGTTGCCATATTTGTATAATCCAGCCAGTCACAATGCTGGGATCTCTAAACACTCTCAACATCTTCCAGCAATCCTCCGCCACCCGACTCAACCTTTAATTTCATAATTAGGTCCGGTGGGGAAACTTGAGGGAGTCTCATGCTCAAGTCAAGCCTGTTTATCCTTTTCCTCATTCCTTATTTATAATATTATCATATGGACATGCATACTTGTGAAATCAAAGCAAGAATGTCATGTCCTTAGCGAGACATGCAGAGTTATTATGAAATTGATTTACTTCAATTCAAAAGAATTGAACTTTTTTGAAATTCCAACAGCATGAGACACTTCTAGACTAAAAATCACACTGTACAAACTGTCCTATTGTTTAAAATACCTTGTTTCTAAGTGCAATACAGGGATGTGTGCGTGTGTGTGCGTGTGTGTGTGTGCGTGTGTGTGTTTGCACACCTCTCTGTTGGGCAGGTGTGCTTAAAAAGGTGTGTGATTTCACACTCCATATTTTGACACCTACATCTTCATATAAATAACATGTATACAAAAAAAAAAAACACAAATACACTCATGAATGCAATCACAAAATCTCTTTTATCCTGAATTTTTAATTTGATTCTGAACTCTTTTAATTTCTGACTTTTTTTCTAATCACTTAATCAGACTCCCATAAAGCAGCAAACTACATCACTATCCGTGATTAAGTGGTCTACGATTCCTGACGACATTTTTATAGGTGTTTAATTGAGGATGGTGGGCCGCCCACACTGTATATGACAATATGTTTTGTATTGCTGGGGTTTTGTTTGGTCTGCTACTCATGATAAGGGTAATTTGTTTGGTAGGTTTAAAGAGGAGAGATAATGTTGCTATAATGAGAAGACTGACTGAGGAAATGTACAGTGTGGCAGAGAGGTAATTTGTAAAGATAGCCCACATTCTGTCACTGCTTGAGAGGAAGAGCTGGCTCTGTGAGGAGCTCTGTGAAACACACACACACACACACACACACACACACACACACACACACACACACACACACACACACACACACACACACACACACACACACACACACGTATCACAGTTACCAAAACATAAGCACCACAACTGTTTTTAACATTACTAATAGTTTATATATATAATCAATAAATAATAAAAAGAAACTGATGTCCAAATTAAAATTATCATGTGACACTGAAGAAAATTACGAATTACAGCAGCACTATCAGATTAGATGTATCAGAGCGTGTTTGTTTATGGTTGTTTATGGTTGTTTATTGATATATGCGTTTCATCATAATCATGACTCTTACACAGGAGACATGATATGCATGTCATGGGCTTCTGAAACTGGTTGGTTCATCAGGAGATCACATAAAACTGACTGTTGTACTTTACGTAAAATACCAAGAGCAATTTGTTACTTCTTACCTTGTCAGAACAATGAATAGATTTAATTTCACGTAACTTAATCCAGTTACAAATAGGCTAATTTCAGCAGAATACAAAATTCACCACAAAAGTAAAACCACCTAAAAAAAATCTGTCAACAATGACTTAAATTTCTGTTTCTTCATACCAATTTATCGTATGGATTCATAAAACAAGGAATATAAAGCATGAGTCATATGGACCACTTTTAAACCATTAATTTAAGTCAAGGATTGGTGCAATTGTTTTTGCTTTTGTTTTTGTGTTTTCTTTTTTCCGTCCACAGCAGATTTTGCTGTAAAAATTCCCATTAGAGACAAAAGAGCTTTATACATGTACTGTAATTCGAGAGCAAGTGAGAAAAGATCCATCTCAATGTGCGGATTCAAACACACAATTAATAATCGCTGTTACCGCCACCCGCCTACCACTGACCGCACTGGAGCAAAAACAAATGTTGCGAAAGGCACATCGGCTCCCTCATTAATTTGAGAGTAGGGTCATTACTTGTTTGAGGCAGAGTGCATTAGTCGTGTAGACAGAAAGGAGCAATGATGCGGCCCACCGCCGTCGGGGGATGAGGACGTTTTTTCCCGTTTTTTTAAACTTAGACAGGAAGTGGGGGTTTGCCGATTTAACAAGGAATGGTCAAGTATGACCTTACAAGACAAACTGCCTTTGCATGTGGAGTGTAAAGGAGGAGTGAGGGGCAGTTTAGAATTTTATTTATTTATTTATAAATTGGGCATAGGGGCATAACCAAATTTTTCTTAATTGAATTCCCAATATAAGCTGTAAAAAAAAGACTAACCTTGTTAAATTCATTGACAGTGCAATGAAATAAATATCAAGGGGCATTTGGGGGAAGTGGGGAGGGTTCAATCCATGGATTTAAAAAAAATAAAACAACATGTACTCTTACAACATGTAAGTCTCCCTCTCTTTCTCCTCTCTCTCTCTCTCTCTCTAGCAAATTAGGGAATAATGTGAAAAAATGCTTAGCACACTAGAAAGCGAGCCCATGCAGACAGGGAAGTGGGTCCCTTGAGGGTGCCACCGAGCCCCACATACATAAATCTAAAGCCAGATGCAAACAATCAATTTTCAATTTTAATTATTTACCATGCCCTGCCAGATAGAGGCATTCATTTTCCTTCTCTGTCTGGATTAAAAATGAAAAATTAGGAGATTAATATTTGGCAGAGTGGGCAGAAAAGGTCTCCCCCATCCAAAAATTTTATTAGCACCCCTTTTTACGCTGTGTGACTGACATGCTGAACAGAGCAATCGATAACTTAATAAATTCTCACTGACCCCCTCTGTTGGCCCCATGTTTACACACACACACACACACACACACACACACACACACACACACACACACACACACACACACACACACACACACACACACACACACACACACACACACACACACACACAGTTTACGATAGGCGTAATGGTTTTTATACAGTACAAACTGTATATTTTATCTCCTTACACTAACCCTACACCTAAACACCCATCACAGAAAACTTTCAGCATTTTTTGAATTTCATAAAAAAAAAAAAAAAAAAATGTTTTGTTTCTCCAACTACATATGGAGAGTAGAGGTATTGAATATTATTATTATTATTTTTATTTTTTTTTTAGTTTATTTGAATAGGGACAAGTATGTTACATAAACTCATGTTACATACTACAACATTTTAGCCGAAGCTAATTCTCAATGTTCGTCCCTAGTGGGCCTTTACATTATTATTTGATTGTAAACAAATTTACCAAGCTACCATTCAAACAACAGCCTCAAATTAAAAATGAAGGAAGACCCCATGCCTAAACTGGATATAGGCTACGGCAATCAGCTTCACTAAACAGCCGAACATGCTCTTTTAACATGGACATTTTAAAGGACAGAAGGATGGATTTTTGCTTCAAGTGATAGGCTAGGATTCTTCTTGCTGTAGATATGTGTCAATTTATTTACATTTTCTGACTAAAAGTGAGTGATTTTAAAGCAGTTAGGCAAAAAGAAAAATGCTTGGGAAGGGATCTGACCCCTAAAATTGTGTGTGCCTCCTCTATTTTAAAGTCCACCAGCAGCCACTGGTTCTTTTAAACCATATACTGTATACACCCCCACCCCACCACACACACACACACACACACACACACACACACACACACACACACACACACACACACACACACACACACACACACACACACACACACCTTTAAAGTTGAAGTGAGAATCTAGGAATCTGGCTGTACTACCATGGAAATGAAACAAAGATTGTGAGAGACTGAGTTAGGGTTCGAGTCGGGTCAGGTCACAGGGTGTTTTTTAAAGGCCAGGTTCAGTCTCAAATGAATGCCTGTGCAGACATCTAGTCCTGTAGCTGCATAGAAGAACAAGATCACAGATATGAAAACATTGCCAGCCAATTAGAGCAGAAAACATCTAAAATACCAAGAGGAGGCCACCTGAAATCCAGCATCCAGAAGCTGCATTCCAGTAGAAAGAAGGTGGTGAAGCTAAAATGCCTAGGCCGCCACACTAGACAAAACATCCCTGAATACAAGAGTAAAGAAAAATTCCAATGAAGAGCAGAAACTGAGAGAAATGGGAAATAGTATTTCCCACTCTGCAACTGTATGTACTGCATGTTCATTTGTTTCTTCCATCCTTCCCTTTCCTTCTTTATATTCTTAAATGTTTATGCTAAATTCTACAGCTAAAACACACATACACATGATCCGATATAACTAAAGATCTGAAGTATTTAGCTAGAATTTTCATTTAAATTTTTTAACATGCTGTACTATGATTTAGATGTAGCCAGACCATGATCGTAGCCGTAAGGAGAGATACACTACTGGGTTTAACAAGAGAACTCACAACAGTGAAGCTTATTGGCCAGAGCAGTGCCCCTGTAGCTGTATTTGACCTCTGACCTCAGCGAAAGCAAGGGCCATAGACACCTGTGCAGCAGGAGGAAAAGGTCTGACCTTCTGTGGAGTCATTCTCTGAAGTCCGCAACAGCAAAGGTCAAGAGGTTGACCTCCGCCTTGGCAGGGTGACCCCCCATGATAGGGCACTTGACCCCGCTTACTGTGGAGTCCACTGGGGCCCAACCACCTCTTGGCCACTGCGGACTCTGCGGAGTGCAACTGACAAATGAGGTCAGGCCAGAAGAGAGAGATTTATGTCTCTATTCACACTCACAAACACACACACATAATAGGCTCCAGGTTTGTGAAGTGCAGAGGAGTATAACCAACTACTAATACAGCAAACTATGAGAGAATCTGTGTATAAGAGTAATGGCTCCACTGTGATTAGGCTACAGAAAACAAAAGTAAGCAGGATTTAAAGGTACAGTTCACCAAAAAATGCAAATTATTAACCTTCATGTCATTCCAAACCTGCAAAACTTTCTTTCTCTCATGGAACACAAAAGTAGAAATCTTAAAGAGTATATACATACAATGAAAGTGAATGGGGCACTGTCATGCTCTAACATAACAAAAAAGCACCCTATGAGTTTCATAAAACTTGGACATACAACTCACGCACTTTATTTTAAGTCTTCTGAATCCTGTATGACTTTCTTTCCTCTGTGGAATACATGAAGATATTTTAAGAAATGTTTTTTTTTTTTTTCTCAATCACTGGAAGTCAATAGTAACCAAAACGGTTTGGCTACCAACATTCTTCAAAATATATTCTTTTATTTTTTTGCAAAAGAACACAGAGCTATGTTATGACTAGCCTGGCTCCGCCCTCCTACGTACTTCCGCTCAATTTTCATTTTCCTTCAGTACTCCCGTCTGGGTTTGCGATATATTCGTGGGTTTTCTCCGGACAAAGTTTTACCGGTCCAATCAGCGAACAGAGGGAGTGGCTGAGAACGATGACGTTGAGGTTGTGCGCTAGTTTGAGCTGTAGGGTTGCGTCACGACCAAGCGTTAGCGATTGGTTATGGCAGATCCACAGTGGCTCTGGGCAGATCCAATAGTTTTAAACTTCAACAGAGTACCCGCCTTCAAGGAAGTTTACGCTTGTCAATGGAGAGTGGCCAGACTCTCTGTACAAATAAAATGTACGAAAGTCTGGTAGGACCAGGCTACGTTATGACCTCAGGAGAGGTGAAATGTATCATATGGACTAAGAGTAAGTCAATTGGACTACTTTTCCTGAAACTTTTCTGGTGCTTTTTTCTGTTGTTGTTGTCATTTTAGAGTTTGACTAGTCCCCATTCACTTACATTATATGGAAAAGAGCAGCAAGGACATTTGTTCTCTTTTAGTGTTCTACAGAAAGGAAGAAAAAAATAAGTCATACAGGTTTGGGTGAAAGATTAATGATTTTATTTTGGGTGAACCATTCATTTAAGGTGTCTGGAGATCATTTTTCAACATCTTTCCAACATCTAGTTCGAGCTCCAGCTGAGCCACAGCCAACATTTCTGTAAATCTAAAACTTGGAGTGAGTGAAAGTAGAATGGTGACACTCTCTCCATCAGGAACATACCAGAGCTCAAGGTCAGAGCAGTCTGGAGCTGGATACACAATCGCAACAGCGTACCTCAACTACAAAACACACACACATACACACTCCAGTTTGCAAAATTAGCGGCTAGGTAGCAAATGAACAATAGCTGTCCCGCTCTAGCCACGTCCGCTCGCTTATTTATTCTTTTAGCCCAGCTAAGAAACATATAAATAAATAAATATATGCACATATCAATCTATCTCTATCTTCCTCGCTCTCTTCTTCTCTTTAAGGGATGCGGTGGGCTTTTACCGGAATGGTGCTCGGGCACGGGGATCATTTATAACCAAGCGGCGGTGCTAATGCAGCTTCCGCAGCTAGCCCGATGTTTTATTCATGGGCTTTTATTATTAGGGCCCCACTTAAAAAGGTGAGCCTCCGCTCGGGCCTAGCCGGTCCTCCTCACCCCACGTATCTATCACCCTGACAAGAGCGTCTTCCTCTGGAAGTCTTTCAGAAAACTTCAAACAGAGGCGCTATTGATTTTATTTTTTTTTTTGCCCAGCCCTCCTCCTCCTCTCCTCTCCCCCACACCTCCGTCACTACCTTCCACCTGGGCACCAGCATACATCTTGTCTGAGAGTTTGAAAAGAGAAAGAAAGGGAGTCTGGATCTGGCATAATGAAGGCTAAGATGGCAGGAAAGTTTGGCTGTTGTTTGTGTGTCTGACCTCAACGGGAACTCAGAAGTGCATAAGCAAAGGCTTATGCATGCATTTAAATTTGACAAATTGAGGGACTGAGTTGCATTCAAGGAATGATATCAGTCTACTGAAAGACATGCCCTCATATGAATAAATAGACTTTCAGTTATCTTATACACCGGCGTGGGTAGTAAAAGAATACTTATGTATTGAGTGTTAACTGGCCTTTTGTTACACATCCGCAACGGTTTCGTATAAAAAAAAATGTTTTAATTTAAATGATTTAATTAATTTAATAAAAAATAAAATTATATATTTTAAAAAGATAAATAACATAAGGTTCACTTCCGAGAACAAACTCAGAATTAAACAGTCACATTGCAGAAGCAACAAACGCAGAAATGCCACATGCGTATCCCCCTCATTCTTCAAAAGAACGAACTGTAGCTAATGCCTGGCACACGCACAATTAAAAATGTAATTAATAATACAGTTAGAGGTCCATTCAGATGAGAGAGGACACAATCTCTTCTTTGTAAACGCTTCAGCTTTTGCCAACAGTGGAAAGTACCCTCTGTGCTCGTAATGCAGTCTTTATTCAGTCTGAGAGATAACTTTGTTTCTTTTATACTGGCTGCATTTCCTGGAAGACGGCACTGATTATTGCTCTCTTTATCTTTTAAGCTATTAGTCAAAACATTACAATGGATAATTCTTGGCCTTTTGATGGCACAATTCATGGTTTCCGTTACTTTTCTATGCAGCCCAGAGTGGGATATCGATATTTGATTCAATCACTTCTATTATTAATATTTTCTAGTACAATGGGGGTTAATGAGGACAGAAAGACACCTGGGTAGAGCAGTGAAATGTTTAAACTTCTTTCCTGGTTTTGATAAACAGGGATATGGAGATATTTAACTTTATTTTCCATTTTGCTGAGCTTAGACAAGTCTGTTGGTTATTTTCTTCTGGTTAACCCTCCTCCCCTACAGAGAGCAAACAAAACAAAACCAAGGCCGACTGATACAGAGCTGAACAACTGCGTGTGAACATATTCTCCATTAATGCTTTGAACACTTCATGGCCGAGTTTATTTTCTATTTTAAGTCTATTTTATTCAGAAAGCTATTCTGTAACCTCAGTAACAAATTCCTAAAGTGCAGGATTGTGTAAGGCGGGTTCTTCAAAAGCAGAGAGAACATTTTGAGCAAATTAGACCCTAACCCTAACCCTAACCAGTTCTGGTTCAACAATTTTAGACTTTGTTGCATGTAAAACAAATTTGACTGATCAACACTCCTATATTTCGCACATATCCATGTGTATTTGTGTGCGTGAGTGTATATATACGCATATATGTGTTTGACGATTGTTGCCGTTTATTTCAAGTAACCAAACTACTGTATGCAAACTTCCTCAGATAATGAAAAGATAAAAAGGTGTCTGCTTAATAAAGTGGATTAAGATTTTGAATGCTAGTATCAAAAGGTCCTTTAAACTAATTTAGCTTGTTGCTCCATTTATAGCCCTTTTTTTAGTAGTTATTTTTCAAAAGCCTAAAAAAAACAAATTAATTTCCTACACGTCTGCTAGAATATCTTTACCACGGAAAACATACTTTTCCTTTTTTCCTGTTGTTCACCTCCCAAACACACCGCCTCCGGCACCTTTCCTCTTTCAGCATTTGCGTGCCGCATCTGTTTTTTCTGCATTTGTTTACCAGAATGACAATCTTTAGTCTCTTGTCTCTCACTTTTGGACTGCGGAGGAAGTGTTTATAGACCTGTGCTTCTCGCAACTGGCATCAAGCACCCCTACAGGAGCATAAATTAGCGCCCATACCAGCAATGCAGCCGTCCCTGGGACCCCAGCGAGAGGTATCAATATGGGGCGTAAAGCAAGCTGCGACCCTGATTGTGGCAGGCCAAATGTTACAACAGAGATGTAACCTTTTACAGCTGTTAGACCTTCCCACCCCACCACCTTCCCATATTCTCACACCAACACAATCTTTTCTCTCTCTCACACATTTTCTCTTCCTCACTTTCTTCAAACGTTTTCCTCGGTCTCCCATCTCATACACAAGCCCTCTCCGCATCTGATTAATTGTATGAAAATTTGATGCGAGACAAAAACAAGAAAAAAAAACAAAGGTGAGAATGTAGACAAAAGAAAGAAAGCAGGAAGAGAGGGGTGAACAAAACACATGCGACACCAAACAAATGCACAGCCATTAATATTTCATTCTAATTGAAATATTCATATGTATTGCCGTGCTGAGACCTTTCATCAGTCCTTTGAGGGGTGGGGCACATGGGGTAAAGGGCTGAGAGGAGGGCTGGGTATTCCACTACAGTGGGTTTCAACTCTCAAATGTCAACCTGATGTGGCACGACAGGGTAGAAGACAAATACCCAGGAGCTCCAACTAATGCACAACAGTCATAATTCAGTTATCAAACCCCTATTTCACAAAAATATGCAGATATTACTCACAGTGTTCTTTGTTAACCTAAAGACAGTGGGTTATGTACAAAAAAAAAAATATTGCCTTGAATTTCACACAACTCCTAAAAGTGAGTAATAAATTAATCCAAACAGGAATATGTATGAGCGCATGAGTTTGCAGTCTCAAATGTGATCAAATAAAAAGACCTTATACCGTACAATAATTGATTTGAACACAAACATACAATGCGACAGATGGAGTCTGATTCTTAATCAAATGTATCAAGATTATTAACACTTTTATTCAGCAAGGACACATTAAATTGAACAAAAGTGACAGTAAAGAAATGTAAAATTTTACTAAATAGTGTTATTTCAAATAAATGCTGTTTCTTTTGAAATTTCTAATCAAAGAATCCTGAAATTATTTATCATGGTTACCACAAAAATGTTAAGCAGCACAACTGTTTTCAACATTGAAAATAATAATAAATGTTTCTTGAGCACCAAATCAGTATATTACAATGATTTCTGAAGGATCATGTGACACTGAAGACTGGAGAAATGGCTTTGCCATTAGAGGAATAAATTACAATTGAGAAATATATAAAAAATAGAAAATAGTTATCTTTAATTGTAATAATTTGTATACATATATAGTATATAGTGAAGGGTGGACAGAAAATACAATTCTGTGTTAATAAACACAAATAAGAACAACACGAGTTAATGGTAGTAAAAAAAAAAAAAAAACATTAACCATAATTCGCTCACTCTTCCTTTAAATCCTTGCTATAAAATACAAGGGCTCATCATTTTAGTGGAACATGAGCAAGTAATATGACTTGAATTGTGGAGTAGTGTGTCAGTAGTTAATCAGGCTGTGATTATGTGCTGCTACTGTAGACACAGACCAAGTTTATTAATGCTGAGCCGATGGAAAATAAACAAAAAAAAGTGGACTTACATTGTTGTTTATAATGTATGTGTCAGGATCTTTATGAGGTGTCTGGGTGGCTCAGTGTTTCCCCTATGTGGCGTTATACCCGACATGTCTACCCATGGTCCCCTGAGGTGGACTAACTGCATGAGGTAAACGCATCAGGAAAAATCAATGCCTCTTCTTCCTTTAAGTGCTCAATATCTTTTGTTTCTCATGCCGTAGCCTTAATTTGATGCACCAATCAAAGGTAGCGTCATGTCTAATTTTGGCCCTGGGACACTTGTTAGTGTTGTGACCTCATCTCAAAGAGGGGGGCAAGGGGGCCATCACTCCAGTTTGACCTCCCCCTCCCTTTCTCCACCCCAGTCCCGACTCTCTCGTGAGTCAAGGACGAGAGTAATTGACATGAAACTTTCAAAAATGAGTTTGGCCATATGTGCCACTTACGGATGGGCTTCCCACCACTCCGCTGGGATCATTTGTTACTCAGCCCTGATTGGCCCTGACAAAACAATACCTTAAAAACTCACCAAAGTAAATTATGGGCTTGGTAAATGGCCAGGGGGGAACGGCGGCCGGGGCCCCGGAGCTTTGGCGCACCGCCAGGCGCAAAACAAAGTAATGCGCTTTTGATATTAATAACTGAGATGATATTGATCCGTGCCGTAGCAGAGCCCTCGGCGAGCCATTCGAGAACGGCCCGAGGACGGCTCCTTGAGGCACTTCCACTCTCTCTGCTGAAAGCCACTTCTCCAGTGGGGCCATTTCATTTGAGTGTCTTTAATTACATGAAATGGATTCCATGGGAAAGGGAGAAACCGAGGGAAACGAGGGGTGGAGATAGAGAGAGGAGAAGTGTGCTGGGGGAAGTCACTTCAGCTTCCAGCATCACTGCACTGTCAACGGTCATGTCCATCTCTTCTGCTTTCTTTTTGTTCTGATAGATTTTTGCTTCTGCACTCAATAATGCAATGCCCTGTGTTTACGAATGGATAGAAAGAAGGGAGGAAGAGAAAAGGCAGACATCAAGGGCATGCTGGAACAGAGAAGGGCAAAAAACGGCCTTATCGTATCCTATCATATCAGTTAAACAGTTTGTCAAACAAAAATCAAAATATCAAATATTCAAATCTTACCTATTACATCTGTAATTTATTATAGATAAAATATATATAAAAAAAACGAATTAAAACTCAAATACAAATTTATAATTTTTAATTACATTAACTTATTTTCATATCAGTGAAGATTTTGTATGTATTTCCAAAAACGAAAATGCATGATCATTGAGCTGCTATACACACACACCTATATTAACTGTATAATATAATGCATAGTATTCAAAATACTCAAGCAAATTGCAAATGCTCAAAGTAAATGATCGGTAAAAGACGTGATTGGACTGAATGTATTTAAAGATGAGAATGCATGATTTCTGCCACCACGTACCACGTTTTACATACTTTAACTACAACAAATATGCATCTTAATTATAAAAAATGCAATTCATAGTGTATTGTGTACTTGAAATTCACAAGACACTCGAGTTAAAAATTGCATGACACTTTTACCTTTGAGGTTTAACACAGAACAGTCCTTCTAACGAGTGATTTTTGCAGGAGAACAAGCAAGAAAGCAATACAATACGCTCCGTAGTCCACAAGCATTGAGAGAATGATGTAATGTTGAGATATATTGTCCATGGAATGGCTCTATTAATTCTCCCTCTGTTTACTAAGGCTAATTCTTCATATTGTAAATAGACTGTGTTTGCATTAAATAATTAGCAAAGTCGTGCTAACTGTTTAACAGTGGTAGGAGAAAAGCTGTGACTCATTCCAGACAGCAAAAGCTAAAGCCAAGCCCTCTGCTCTTTCTTCCTTTTCTCTCTATTGTATGCGAGGATGCTTTGTTCCATAATTTACGTTTTCACATTAATTATGTTTGTACTGTCCTAATGAAAGATAATAAACAGAACACAACACACAACACATTTGGAGAATGTTTTCATATAATTTCACGTTAGCATCGTCCTTAATAGACACAGACATGGCTTCCTAAAGCAACTAGTGGAACAAAATGACCTGGAGTCTAAAGAAACATTAATGATATATGTCTAATGGTGATCAACCCACAAACTAGCATTGTATTCAGTGTCTCACTGTAAAAAGCTATGCAAAGCTTTGAAACCTTTTAACCTTAATGTTAAATCTTTTATATCATAATTACAGCATATTGTAAATGCATTTTTATGGCTTAATTATGCAATTACATAGATATTTTTAACCCTTCTGAACTTACATTGCATTCACAGTACACATTATGTACAAAGGTACATAAATGTATGTGTGCCAGAGCAACACTTTAAAGTTCCACTTACAAATTCCAGCAGTTCACACTTACAAATAATTAGAGTAAAAGAGAAGTGTATTTGGTGTTCTGTCCAGGGGAGGACTCCGAGCTCAGAATGTGGCCCGAACCCAGAGTACTCCCCTGTATCCCAAGCTGGGATAGGAACTAGCCAAGAGTGAGGAGTCTGGGTGGCGGAGGGATGCAGAAAAGACTGTCGAGGAACATTGGCGTGTCGGCTATATATAGTATATAGGCCTCCAATTGTACTGATTGGGTAGATCATTGGAACGTGCTCCTCCCCCA
Source organism: Scardinius erythrophthalmus (assembly GCF_964197995.2). Taxonomy (NCBI): domain Eukaryota; kingdom Metazoa; phylum Chordata; class Actinopteri; order Cypriniformes; family Leuciscidae; genus Scardinius; species Scardinius erythrophthalmus. The sequence goes on from NC_138236.1 coordinate 12,766,263, forward strand.
CTTCAAGAAAACATTAGTATGAGATATTAGCTCACGTTGAAGGAAGCCATTAGTAGGGTTTTTCTCAGAAAAAGTGTAAACATTCTGGTGCTTTTAACATTGGTCTGAACAATGGCATTCAGATCAGGTCTGTTTCGGAAGCCTGTTTTTTCATTTGATGCAGTAAATAGCACACTGCAGATTTAAGGGTCAAATTCTAAAGCACAAAAGCTTCCATATATTAGCAGGCATATAATCATCTATCCATCCATCCATCTAATGCCATCCAGACTCATTCAACCCAGCATCAGCACCTTCCACATCTACTCCCACACAACCTGCAAGAACAAAAGATAGAGAGAAGGGTTGTGGGGTTCATCTTGTGTGTGTGTGTGTGTGTGTGTGTGTGTGTGTGTGTGTGTGTGTGTGTGTGTGTGTGTGTGTGTGTGTGTGTGTGTGTGTGTGTGTGTGTGTGTGTGTGTGTGTTGGTGTGTGTGTGTGTTGGTGACTATAAGTGAGTGTGTGTGCAGACATCAAATTTGCCTTCAGTCACATCATGCAAACTCACACATACATACACACAAACACCTTGTGATACTTTCCAATATATATGCAGAGAGAATTATTATGTGAAGCAACAGAAGTCCTGCCAAGCCAGGATAAAAAAACAAAACAAAAACACAAATCTAAATAAATAAAGAAAGGAGGAAATCAAGGCATTTCTTTTCCGTTGTGTAGACATAAAATATTGAGTTGCTGATGAGCTGGAAGGTGTCTGTAAATGTTAAATAATAGAGAGGCTGGATGCACCTGGGTGAGGGGCTATAGAGGCCTGATTCCTGCCTCAACCTAATGCATTATTAAGGGTGTGTGTGTGGGGGGGTGGGGGCAAACAGTAGGTAGGTAGGTGAGGATGGTAGAAGGGGGTCAGAGGAAGAGTAGCCATCCCTCCTGCACCAGACAGACGACAGATGAAGCAGAAAACAAAGTGGGCATGCTAGGAGGGGTGGGGGGCTCAGGGTCGAGTCAAGAGGTTCCCCCATCTGTCTCGCTTATATATCAGGAAGTCTGATTTACTAATCACATGCTTCGCCTCATGTATTACTGTAAGAGTGACATGGAGATACGCGTACTTGAGGCACGGCAGCACTAAAGTACAACAAACTCTTGCAGACTGAATATTCAACCGTTTCACTGAGACTAACCCAAGATGTTTTTGTTGTACTTTACAATTGTTGCCTGTCAGGTTGTATGATATGACCCAAGTGAGGTCTCGAGTAATGCCCACGGAAGACTGTAGGACAATAAAGGTCATTTATGATTGTACGATATACAATTTGTCAGCTACATTGTCAGAAACAATGTGAAGGGCAGTACCCTCAAATATATACACCTTTGTACCTTATCTATCTATAAAGGTGCATATTAGGACCTTAAGGGAGCATTTTAGTACATTACCTTTAGGGGTAGGCAAGGTACAAGGGTGTTACTTTAAGGGTATTGCCTCAGTGAGAAGCTAAATTTGTGCATTTTTCCCCCAATGTCTAAGATTTTGGCCTCAATGTTGACTGGGATTTTTTCATCAGTCTAGTTCACACCTGACATGTAGTTGTTGTGAAAAAAAAAAAAAGTTATTTTTTTTTTAAAGCATACTCAATTAAATTAATGTCTTAATAATGCACACTTGCTAGAAATATGTGAGAAAAAAAAGGTTTCAGGTTCTGAAAACACAGTAGGCAAAGATTTAGTTATGAAAGGTGGTGGCACTCATTTAGAAAGCACTGGTTATGAGTTAAAAAATGTTGGGCATGTACTAGAAGGTGGCAGTGACTGAGAAGGACACACATGGGGAAGGAACTTGCAGCATAGGTAAATAAATAAATAATTGTGAAAAAGTGGTGCATTTGATGTTGCCTTGTGTTGCCTTGGGCCTACACAACGCAAAGGAGCATGGAGGCGGGTGTATAGGGGGAGCACCCCTCTGAAGAGGTATGAAACAGGGTATAGGAAGAGGGAGGTGGGGCAGCAGTGTTTACAGGATGGCAGTAGAACTGCTGCTGTCCCCATGGTGGAAATGGCAGTAGAGAAGCTTCTAAACTGAGTGAGGGAGGAGCATTAGACACTAGAAAGTCCCTTAGCAGCAACTGCTTGAAGTTTGCTGTGAGGACACAGTAAAACACAGACACAAATAAACTCAGAGACATAAGTCGCAGCTGCCATAATAGTTAGTTGATTCACTGTGAAGTGTCTTTATCAAATGTCATTTAGGTATACTGATGCCAATCATTACCCTCTACACTACTTGTTATCAACAGGATTTGCTTCAGGAGCCAAATTTTACATTGGGTGACCCAATACAGTACAAAATAAGCTTAAAAAGCAAATAATAAAATATAATATAATATAATATAATATAATATAATATAATATAATATAATATAATATAATATAATATAATATAATATAATATTTGCAGCTAATAAATCACAAAACACTTTTTAAAGTTCTATTAAAATTAAAATTAAAATTTTACTTTATTTTAGCATTTTAGCATAGTTTTGTCCAAGTTTTCAAGGATGAGAGAATGTTATATAATACATTATTATTGTCATTTGGTAAGATTAGACAGCAAATCTAATTAATTTAACTTGCATGCATTAATTTGCATTACATGACCTCTTATCAAATAATAAATTAGTTAAAATAATACCAACACAAAGCAAACTTGTGTATTACTGATACAATATAGTTGAATAGATTTGAAATAAATTAGAAAGAAGGAAGCAGCATCAGGTTCTGCTTACCAAAACATGGACAATTCCTGACGATATAGTAAAGTTAAAAACATTCACATAAACCTTCTCCTACTCAAAGTGGGTGTTCATTTATCAACCAGTTAACCTTTCGGTTCCCCAGCAGCAGCATAATAAGAAAAAGACTACAAGCATCTTGGCACATATCTCCGTATCTTCACAGTAGACTGCAATAGCTTTTAGCTGAAGGCCTGGTGGTAGTGGAGAGATGCTCTGGCGGGATATCTGCTGCGTGAGGGGGATTTAATCCGTTCCTGCCTACAGCTTGGGGCTTCTCTGAATAATGGAAGACATATTTGGGTGGTGGAAAAGGTTTCATGAGGAGTAACTCTATGAATATTAGCCTAAAACTCTAATGCTAGCTAGTTCTCAGGTGCTTTGCGGGGAGGTGGAAGTCAATATATCAGAGTACCGACAGTATGGTACAAATTAAAAGTCACAGTGTGTAATTTTTCCACCTCTAGGGGCACCAAACATGTTCTAAAAACATTTCCTTCGTCTGCCATTGTTCACCCAAACATTGGTGAACCAATGTTGCACCACATATGTCAGCCTGCTTAAACAAGCAGCAATGTTTTGATAGCACCACAAAGTCACATTATTTACACTTCTGAGCAAATCAACCCACTTACTTACTTGCTAGCATAGGAGAAAGTATTTTAACATCCGAAAAAAACACACACATCGGTTTTAACAGCACAACACACAGGACACCTTGAAAACAGTCAAATGTAGAATCAAATACAGCTGTTGTGCTATTCCTCTCTGCTAATGGGAGTCAATTAACAAGAACAATCGCTAAAAGAAAGTTTATCGTGCCGCATCTGTTCCGAAAATCTTTCTCACAATTCCATGCTCTTTCAAATTCTAGCTAATGTGTTTTTTTCGGCAGATTTGGTAGTGTAATTTAGTAGTTTCACTCTCAGGCTTGCTGCAAAATCGCTACCCGCCTGGCCCTGTCACATGCGCGACGGCCAATGAGACCACAGCATGCACCGCTAACAAGTGCACATGGAGGTCAGGGAGTCGGAGAATATTTATAGGGTTATTACCTACCTTCTCTCCCCTCTTCCAGAAGGTGAAATAAACTTTGCATACAACCTTGCAAACCTCACACCTTAGCCTCATCTCTTGCGTGTTATAAACAAGTGTTGGTTTGAATAATCCTCTCGTTTGTGTGTGTGTGAGTGTATAAGGTGAGGCGAAGTGATGATGAGTGGACGGAAGCTGATGCCGACAAGAAGGAGGAGAGGAACACATATTTAAGCAAAAAGCAAAAAGAAGCAAGGAATCTGCATGGCATCGAGAAGCGAGGTGGTCAGCTTAAATCTTGACCATGTGTCAAAAATGACTAGCAAATAACCAGAATGGGATGGGTAACACTCGGGCAGGGGTTGGGAAAGTCTGTAAGAGTCTGGACAGCACCGTAGCCCATATCCGCAGGAGCTTCCCCAGGGGTGATTGAAGTTGCTGACATTTTAAGGCTATTGGAAACAAAAGCTAATAGGCAGTGCAGTGTGCTGAAATCATGTCTGGTTCATGTTTAACAAAACAAGGTCAGCAGAGTTGTCAGGCTGTGAATTCCATAAATAACTTGATAATGGGATTTTAAAACAAGCCGTCCGCCAAACCCCCCATCTCCCTAACAGGACCACGCGCACGTGTGCTAGTGTATGTGCGTCTTTCGAGAAAGGGGGAAATTAGAATGCAAATGGATTCACACCACATCCTCATAAACAACAGTGTTCATTTAACCCTCGACCCCTGCATTTAACTGCCCATCAAGTCATTTTTGCATGGCAAGGCATGTGGAAGTGCACCAAGACGAGGGAAAGGGAATGTGTGTGTTTTCGTGAGACGGCCCAAGTTCAGAGTTTACCATTTGTAATGCTCAATTAATCTTGTCAGCATGCATTTACAGGCGAACTGAACACCTTTTAAAGTCCCCTTGGTTTTGTCTCTCATTTGTACCGCCGTCTATCACTCGAGAACACATCCTAGAAAATTCAACACATATACACAGACACACATCATTTAGCTATATGAAACCCTTAATCATCGAATCACTCGGTTACATAATTTTCCCCAACTTGCAAGAAGGGAGAGAATGATAGACAGATTGCATACAGGCATATGGAGGGACGACCTAGAGGTTGGCACATACGCCACAAGAGAAATGGGGGTCCATTTGAATGCCGTTCTCTTAATCCTGTGCCGTTTGTCGTAGCTAATTACAGCGGACAAGCCTCTTTATCGAACCCACTCCTGCCATCGGCATTAGGATGCATGAGCTGCCGCTGTTGTTTTAAACGCTCTCATTTAGCACACAAATCAGCGCTGTTGACAGAGTGCTTTTGAATTAAGCGCAGAGCGCCCTCCGCGCCACTGTTGCGCTACGACGCGCAAGCAAGACCCAGGACAAGGAGCAATTTATAACGCCATTAGCCACACTCGCCGAGGTTAGAGGCATCAAAATTGTTCCCGTCTAATTATTCTTAATGGATACAGGGAGGCGGCGGCACTCGGGACAGCTTTTTCATTAGCCCTCAATCAAGGAGGCATAGTGTGGGGGGGTTGAGAGGAAGAGGGGCCAAATGCACTGACACTGGCAAGTGGGTAATCCACAAAAAAAAAATGTGTGTTTGCACGCTTTTATTGTTGTTGTAAGAAGGACATTCTCTTCTGAGAGAGAGAGAGAGAGAGAGAGAGAGACAGGGAGAGAGAGAGAGACAGGGAGAGAGAGAGAGAGAGAGAGAGAGAGAGAGAGAGAGAGAGAGAGAGAGAGAGAGAGAGAGAGAGAGTTCAAAGACAGTCTTGTGGTTTCAGAGTCGTGTCGATATTAGTCACTATAAGAAAAAAAAAAAAGATTCACTCTCTTGCTCAGCTGAATTGCCTTCAGCCTTAATGCTTGATTAAGAGAGGAGATTTTTCCCTGCTTTTAAAAAGACGGATTAATGTAAGGACTAAACTTAAAGAGGGGCACTTAAAAGTCGCCCTACTCAACCATTTGTTCATCAAGGGCAAATTACATTTAGGTATGATTACTGCTCTTTATGGATGTGCGTTATTGATTGTTAATGCAGACTGTTTTAAAGGGCTCTAAAGTGTATCCGTCCTCGAAAGAAATAGGACACGGCAAAAGGAAGTTGGGGAAAGAGAGGAAAATGTACTGCTGCCAACTTAAAGCAATTTTCTATCAGAATATCCTAGATAAAAGGCCTCAAATGCCAATTACAAGCTGTGAGAGACAAAAAGGTGTAACATCGGTCAGATTAAATGCTGATCAAGGATCAGTTTAACCTACTAGTACCTAAATAAGAGCTTACAAAGACAAAAAAAAAAAAAAAAAAATTGGAAGCACCATAAGTTATTTCAATTTAGTTAAATTAAGTCTATAATAAGATTTTTTTTTTATAAAAATAAGTTTTCATAATAGTCCTCAGTAAAGGCCCGTTCACACCAAGGACGGTAACAATAATGATAACGATAAAGATATAGTTCTAAAAATAATTCTAAATATAAAAGAATTGCCATAACACAACTACAACGATAACGGCACAGAGAAACAATATCATTGGAATCACTTTCAGTACAATTTTTTTCAGCTGATGAAAGAAAAACATTGACAGCCAATCAGAATCCATACTACTTTAAGAGCTCAAGCATTTAAAGCGGCAGACGACAAAACTGCAGCACGCACTTACAATAAACAGAACGATATCGTGTGCTAGTGTGGATGCTATAGAGTTATCATTATGGTTATCTTTTTAGTTATAGTTCTTGGTGTAAATGGGCCTTAATACTAAATTGTTTAGCTCACGTTAACTAAATGCAGTAAGTGTCATGTAGCCAAACATTCTTTGTTCAGCAAATTATCAATTTCGAGAGTTAAAACTTTTCAATTAATTGGACGAACCGGTTCACAAACCCAGTCTGAATGATTAATACACAAATTAGTCAGAGTGGTTCTAAAATCACGACTTATTGAACCAAGAACAGTCTCTGCCTCAATTCATAAAGAGTCAAGAAACCACAAGTGAACTGATAATAGTTTCGAATAAATAGTAATAAAATAGCATATTTAAAAAAAAAATCTATATAATGTAATAAAAAGCCATTTGTGTCTACACTTTTTAGTGTATGTAACATGACACATTAGAATGTCAGGGACAACGCCATGACAATTATGACTTTTTTTTAACTGGTTCATTGAAACGTTTCATCGAACCACTTAACGCACAAACCTCAATAACAGTGATCATTAGGCAAAATAATAAGCTCTTTAACATCACCACAACTGTGATGACAAAAAAGAAGGCAGAGAAACAATAATCTGACTATTTATTCATACTGCAGTGCATACTGGGAGCTTGCAAATAATCCATTTGACGCAGTGTGTCGTGGTGATTCATTAACAACAATGGCTGTCGGGATGCAAGAATCGATAGTGTTATCTTGTATAGTGTGTCATTAGTGGACAACAACCGATGCTTTGTCTGCGATGCTTCACGACGTCCCGACAGAAAGACTAGCATGTTTAATTTTTTACCGGTCCTCCATGACGGGTTCCGTCAAATCTGTGAAGTTCACCAATAGGAGCACAGAAGTTCTTCCGTACACAGCTTTCAAACATGGCGAAACAAAAGAGTGACGATGGTATTGGTGCTGCTAGTTGGAATTATGCAATGGAGGTAAGGTTCGTGGTTCGTCTTTATGATGTTTCCTCGAGTGACTACCACGACAAAGTGAAAAAATATCTATGGCAAACAATAGCGGAGGCACTACAGCAACACAGTGAGTACTAGAATTAGCATTAAGCTAACACGCCGCTTTGGTAGCCATTGTTTGTTTACGCTCGTTTCCGAAGTCAGTCACTAGTTCTGCCTTCTCGATGACATCACGCGTGTCATTAAAGAGGGCAAGCAAGGTCGGCGCCGATGGCCCTGTGGTTCGTGTGCCAACATATGGCTCAGCTGGGGCTCCGGTGACCTGAGCTCGATTCCCAGCTCGAGGTCCTCTGCCAATCCCGTTCCCTTCTCTCTCTACCCCACGCTTTCCTGTCAAAATCTCTACTGTCCTTTCCAATAAAAGACACAAAAAGGCCAAAAAACATAACTTATATAAAAAAAAAGACGGCAAGCAATGACTGATCGGGAAGCATAGTGTAGTCTAACGTGTTTTGTCCACAACACAACAAGAATTTAGGAGTCAAAATCGCATAAGCTGACTATCGTAACAGACAAAAATATTGTCTAGGGTGAACCCAGCATAAGTCTTTTAGTCTTTGACAGTCAGAGAAGAGCACAAACCTAATGACTGAGTCAGTCCACTACATTACTAAAACACACTACTTGGCTGAGGTGCAAGTACCCGATTCCTGTGGCAAAGGACTGTGTGATTTCCAGCAGCGCTACCTCTGCTCTATCCCCATGCAATTATGTCCCCCCGCGGTGTCCTCCGTCATAGCTCGCGTGTCATCTTGCACAGACACGAAACAGACGCCAAATTGTAAGTGTTAACCATCTTTTACAAGCCATTAAGTGAGAGGGCATTATCGCATAGCGGAGTCCCTTAACGAGGACTGACATATGTGAAGGAGGCAGTTAGCGCCTAACATTAAGATGTGCCAGCGTGCTGATGGAATGGGACGTTGTCCATGGGGAAGACATCAGTGTTAATTAGAGGATAATCGTTGGCTGGTGAGCTCAGTCTCTTTTCTCACACTCTTGCTAGCTGACTCTCTAACGCTATTGCTCTCACTTGCTCTCGCGCTCACTTTCTTTGAGATACTCTCCTGTCCCCACTCTTCAACTACCCCTAAGTAGAGATGTGTAGATTATTGCTCATTTGAGAACTGGGTAATTTCTTCAGTTAAGCCCAGGAATGGGTCCTTTACTATTAGTGTGCAGAGCGCTGCAGTATATAGAAAGACTTTGCACTGATTGTATCTCAAGAGAAGTATTCATGTGAGTTTATGCATCATTATAGAGGCCTTTAACTTCATGTTCATGAAATCTATAGCTCTATTTAAGGCCAGACCAGTAGTTTGTTGAGGGTTTGTTTGTAGGGAAGGACTACACGCCTGTGCACACATATGTGACCCTGGATCACAAAACCAGTCTTATGTTGCACGGGTATATTTGTGGCAATAGCCAACAAAACATTGTATGGGTCAAAATTATAGATTTTTCTTTTATGCCAAAAATCATTAGGATATTGAGTAAAGATCATGTTCCATGAAGATATTTTGTAAATTTCCCACCTTAAATATATAAAACGTTTATTTTTGTGAATGGATGCAGCACTATCGCCAATAGAAATGGACAACTTTAAAGGCGATTTTCTCAATGTTTCGATTTTTCTGTACCCTCAGATTCCAGATTTTCAAATAGTTGTATCTCGGCCAAATATTGTCCTATCCTAACAAACCATACATCAAAGGAAAGATTATGTATTCAGCTTTCAGATGATGTATAAATCTCAATTTAAAAAAAAATTACACATAAGACTGGTTTTGTGGTCCAGGGTCACATATATTCAAACGCGCATACCTATAGATTGAACTCGTAATACGCATGTGCAGGCCATCAGCGTTTTCACAAGTTCGTGTTTTTAAAGTTTGCGCAGAAAGAACTTACGAGCTTTCTGTTAAAACCAGGCTTGTGCAAAATTCAGAATTTCAGAATAGGCCTCCATTCAATTCATGAATTGGAATTTTAATTGAATTTACTCCGCCCCACAGGACGTTGAATTGAATTTGAATTGGAATGATAGGAAGTGGAATTAAATTCATGGCAATTCAAAGAAATTCCACACAGTCACACAACAGAAAGAATGTGTTCTCCAGACTCGCATGCATTCAGTTTTAGGAAGGTTACTTTGGAAATGTTATTGCTTACTGTTACTAGGTACCCATTATAAATGTGGTTTGGATTACTTTATTTGGATAACTTTATCAATGCAAAGCAATTTCGTTTTAAGTTGATTAGTAACTAATTGAATTAAAAATTTTACCTCAGTAATACAACTAAATACAATTACATTAATTTTGTAATTTAATAACAGAAATTTCATTTCACATAACTATTTACTCCTCAACCCTGTATACATTTTGTTCTAAAATAGATATTGATCAAATTCTTGAAATAAATTACCCCCTCAATGTTGTTTAATTAGTTTTGTTTTTAACATTGCTTTTAACATTCATTGCTGGGGGGAAACATATCCTTTTAATGTAATCTATACAAGTAGTTCAAACTAATATCATTAATAATGCAATCATATCTGACATATACTGTAAAGCTTCATTGTTAAACACTTCACTTAAAATATGTATATGAATTTCTTTGAATTTTTATTGAATTGCAATTCTGCTTCCTAATTCAAATTCGAATTGTAATTCTAGATCCTGTTTTTGACATCAATTCAAATTCAATTCAAATTCAAGAATTGAATTTGATTAAGGAGTCATTCTCAATTCAATTCTGAATTGTGCATAAGCCTGGTTAAAAACGGTGTCGTGTTTGCGGCCCATAAGTTATTAACTAATGATAGTTGCGACGGAAGTGAATCAATCAAAAATAACTTTAGCTGGACAATAACTTTATTCTAGAGCTGCTATAAAGCCAAAACAATCTCTGTTACTTTCATTTCTTATTGTCACTGTAAAGCCGCTTTGGAATAATCTACATGGTTAAAAGCGCTATATAAATGAAGATGACTTGACTTGACTCTGTTCCAAAACCTGTTGAGCTGCCATAAGCAGCATCTTAACGGTCATAGAACCTCACAACTGATTTCAATTCAGGTGACGCAAGAGGAAAGAATACTCCAATAAACAAATATTTGTTTTTAATTATTTTGAATGATTAAATAATGAATAAAAATAGTAAATAATTTTCAAATATTAATAATTAATATTGATACTTTTTGTATGGAATGAAAAATTAGTACACTAACACTCAAAAACTCAAAAAAGTCCGGAAATGTTGTTTTATTTTATGTCAATTTTAGTCTATGTTCACCAAGGTTGTATTTATTTGATTAAAAATACGGTAGAAACAGAAATATAGTTAAATATTACAAACATTTAAAAGAACTGTTCTCTATTTTAACATATTTTAAAATGTAATTATTCCTGTGATGGCAATCCTTAATTTTCAGCATTATTACTCCAGTCTTCAGTGTCACATGATCCTTTATTCGAATATGCTTATTTGGTTCTCAAGAAACATTTCTTATTATTAGTGTTGAAAACAATTAATATTTTTATACAAACCATGATATTCAGGATTATTTTATTATTAGAAATTTCAATTTCACTTTTTTTTTAATGTGCATGCCCTTGCTGAATAAAAGTATGAATTATACTTTTTTTTTTAAATCATACTGACCCCACACACTTTTAAAAAGTAGTGTATATTTATAAACAATTTTTTTTTTTTTTTACTTTGCTTGTCACAATTCATTCTGGAATTGCCTTTTTCAAGCGATGCCATCTAAATTTTCCAAAATCATCTTAGGAGACAGCATAAGTTATCTACTTTTTTTAACAGTGTTTGCCTCGAAAGCGTGTCTATGGTGTCTTAAAAGACAGCCTCTGTAGGCAGCTCACTAGGGTTTGGAACAGAGCCCCGATCAAACTGTGACAATCAACGAAGAAGACTTGTAAATTCTCTCACACTGTCTCTGTTTATGACTTTAGCTGTGGGTTTTGACCCCTATGATGAAACAAACATGCAAGCTGGGAAGGTGTGACTCTTTAGATGGACCAACACTAGACAAATGATTTAACCCTTCATACAAAATAAGCAGAGTGTTTTCAAATACATTGTTAAATGTCTAAAAATGACACTCCAAACATCTGTCCTAATTCTTTATGCTATAGCAAACTTAAAGGGATAGTTCACTTTGAAAATAAATTTTGCTATGTTTTAGCTTACCTCAAGGGCATCCAAGATGTAGGTGTCTTTTTTTCCGCAGTAGTTTAAATTTGGATATTTTTAGGTCAAACCGTTCTTGTCTGTCAGTCATATAATGCAGGTCAATGGTCACTGTATCAAAACACAAGCACAGAGTCCAAATTAAAACAATTCCCCATCGTCCAAATTAAACAATTCCCCATCGTAAGTACACATTGATGGCCTAAGACACGAAACGAGCGGTTTGTGTGAGAAAATGAACAGTATTTATATCGTTTTTACCTCTTGTAACAGCACACGTCCAAATGATCTGACGGCGCGGGCGGGTATAAATATATACATAGATGTTGCCTTGGCTACGGTTTCGTTCCAATGAACTGCAGTAGCAAAGGCGACATCTAGTGTATACATCTATACCCGCTCGCGGGTGGGTATAGATATATACACTAGTTGTCGCTTGGCTACGGTTTCGTTCCAATGAACTGCAGTAGCCAAGGCGACATCTATATATATATCTATACCCGTCCGCGCCGTCAGATCATTTAGACGTGTGCTGTTTTCAAGAGATAACAACGATATAAATACTGTTCGTTTTCTCACACAAACCGCTCTTTTCGTGTCTTAGGCCATCAATGTGTACTTACGATGGGGAATTGTTTAATTTGGACGATGGGGAATTGTTTTAATTTGGACTCTGTGCTTGTGTTTTGATACAGTGACCATCAACCTGCATGAAATGACTGACAGACAAGAACGGTTTGACCTAAAAATATCAAAATTGAAGCTACTGCGGAAGCAAAGACACCTACATCTTGGATGCCCTTGAGGTAAGCTAAAACATATCAAAAATTAATTTCAAAGTGAACTATCCCTTTAAAAGTCAGAGGAGTGTCTGAAATTATCTTCTAACAAGCACAGACGGTCGGGCGGCATGGTGCCCACCCCATTCCCTGCCTGCAGGGCACAGAGTGGCAGTGAGAAAGACAATAGAGCTACACAAACAACTTCAAATCCTCTTTTATATGTCAAAATTCGGTAAACAATAATTGCACAAATGTCTATCAGACCAACAAATTCACATACTGTGCATGAGAAAAAGATGAAACATGGATCAGGGAGTTACATAACTTTGTAAAACATCTAGCTGACACCCTCCACACAAAATTAAAGAAACTACGCCTCATCACCCCCATCTTCTCTCTCCAGTCACAGTGATTTACAGCAGTGGACGGGTCAGAATAATGCCCACCGGCAAGCACGGCCAATCAGCTTGAATTATGAGCCATACGCGTGGAACGGGACACTGGCCGTTGGGGCTACAGGGCTAAACGCCACAGTGTACACATCAAGAGCGATTGCCCTGAGAGACTCAGTCCATCGATGAGACTCCGAGCCCTGCAGTTTTGAGCAGCATGTGCGCTTGTGTGCTCAGTGTGTGAGCATGAGACCAGAGAACTCGCACACACGGTGTAAGTTGCAGTGTTGTCTTCCTCAGAAGGTTAGCACGGCCACCTTTGCGAGCTAAGTGAAAAACCATAAACTTCTGAAAGGCTTGCGCTATTGTATTTAGATTTTACCACCCGTATTTTCATTCAGAGAATTCATCTTTAAGACATACTGATTCATTGTTTTATGGAAATCGTCTTTTGTTTAGTGAAAACGTGATAAATATGGTTGGCTAAAATTAAAATAAAAAAGAGGCCTACTATGTTAGCCTGCTTGGTTGTCTTGAAACACAATGTTGGTCTCCGAAAGAAAAAAGGAAAGAGAAATAAGTTTAAATAAGGGGAAAAAAACATGCAATTGAGCATGACTAAAAGACAACGATAAGCAGTAATTAATATTCGATTAATGCCCAAGGAATTTCTTTTAAAGTAATTAAGCGTTTATTAATGCGATTTGTAACCCCTGAGGTGTCACAGGATATGCTAAATGAAATGCTAATGTTAAATTGCTCTGTCCCCCCACTGCCAAAACGTTCCACTGCAGCTCCTCTTATTGACGCTTAATTTAACAAATCCTCAGTCTGAACTTCAAGTCGGATCAGAACTTTAATCTGTGCTAAATCTAAAGTAAACTTTGACACACAAGTCTAAACTTAGAGGAACTTCAAAACCCTAAAGATAATTGTGTCAAAAATAAAATCAGTTTATGTCTGCCAATTGAATCACAAGTCAAAGAATTAATATTAAACTTAAAATAAAAAATATAAAAAATAAAATAAAATCTGTTTAAGTCTGTAAAAGAGCTAGTTTAGGTCTGTCAAAATGGAATCCCGAGTCAAAAAATTTATATTAAATTTAAAATATAATATATTAAAGAATAAAATAAAACCATTTTAAGTTAGTAAAAAAAAATGTTAGTTTCATTTTGCCATTGGAATCACAACAAGTCAAAGAATGAATATTTAATTAATATTAAATATAAATAAGATAAGATAAGATTAAATAAAATAATAAAAGTGTCATTGTAAGTTTGTGTGAGTAAGTTTAAGTCAGCCAAGTGTGTGAATCTAAAAACAGTTTGTGAGAGGGCCTATCCATCAATTATTTTGAAGTTATTGCCCTGAGGTCCTAGATTTCTTGTTGGTCTGCATCTGTGTGAATGCACAAGTTGGGTCAGTGTGTGTTCTTATGTGTGTGTGTGTGTGTGTGTGTGTGTGTGTGTGTGTGTGTGTGTGTGTGTGTGGTCATGAGGGCTGACAGTAGGCTCTGGAGGGCAGTGGGCCATGCCAGGTCGGCTCTCCAAACTGGCTGGAGCAGTGGGCAGCATCCTGACAGGGTCTCGCAACCCCTCTTTCTGCCTAATTTAACCCTGTTCCTCCTGCTTAACAAATTATGGCACCAACTTATATAGGCACCTTGAACCTCCCAGCCACTCTTCTATTTACCTCTTCCTCCATCCTTTTTTGTCCTCTCCATAGATCGGTCCATCTGTCATCGACCCCACTTCTCTTTTCACAGAATAAATAACAGCATATGACTCTGGAACGACATGAAGGTGAGTAAATAATGACAGATATTTCCTTTTTGGGTGAACTATTCCTTTCATCATCTGGATATTGCCCATGTATATTCTTTCAATCGCCCCACTTTCTCATTTTTAGCTGCCTTTACACCCTTTCATCCTGCGTGAAAGCTTTTCAACGTCCCAAATACCCTGACTGACCAAACAGTTTAATGTCAGTTTGCCCTCGTTCACTCTTTTTCTCTCTTTATCTGCCTGTCTCGCTGGAAATTGATAAATCTCAGAGCTCACGGCCTCTCTTCCACCTTGACTGCTGCATGTCACTGCTTGTCTTCTTTCTTACTCTCCATTTAGTTGTCTCTGTGCTTCCCTCAATCCAGCCCACATAGACAGCCAGACCTGATCCGTCTAAGCTCCATCTCACTCCCTCTCCTCCCTATCTCCTGCATTTGTCTGATAGACAGCAGATCTGGGCTCCTCAGCTGACAGCAGTATCTGATCCTCTGGCCTGCAGGTATCCCACCTTCCCTCAGCTTATGTGGCCCTCCAAATCCCACTTTCAAGCTCTTCTCCTCGCCTTTTCCTCAGCATCGGGACCGTACTTTGCACTAAAGCACTGGTAAATCTGGCAGAAGGACACATCCTGATCCAACTATCTCACGACAGCTGAGGACTGTAAAGCTAGTGATCCCAGAACAGCTCCAGTGCGGTATGTCACCTTGTTGCTAGAGCGCTGAGGATGGCAGACACAGGAAAGATGGATTTGAATAGAGAGGTAATGGGCAAGGTGGTGGACTGGATCACATTTGCGACCATGAATATTTTTTTTTTGCACAAAAACTGCGGCAGACTGGTCAGTTTAATAAAGCTGATTATATTTGGCCATTGAGATGCCCAAAGCATCTGAGGAGCAGTGTTATCACTAAAACTAGAATATTAAACAAAAATCAGAAATGGTGCCTTGCAAAATAATTAAAATTACTAAAATTACAAAAACAGAAATAAAAAAGTAAAACAAAATTAAAATAATTTAAAAAAAATGACAAAGGTCTGAGATCACACTGAAAATCTGGGATTCAAAATCTAGTTTAAAACCAGGTAAAAAAAACATTTGAATTGAATTTTTGAATTGAAAACATTTAATAACTTGGAAAAATTCAAAACCGAACCATTTTAAGTCTTGCTGTTTTGGACCCCACTGTTTTGGAGATTTTTCCACATTATATTGAACTTTGACATTTCTGACTCCTAGATATTTCTGACTCCTAGATATTAGCATCAGCCATTGAAAACCCACATTGGTCAACCACTAATCAAAAAAATCAAAATGACAGACATACACACAAGAATAAAACACTACACACAAGAATGAAGTGTTTGAGACCTCATGGTTACAGGCATGTACGAGTGTAAAAGAATCTTGATATAAAACCACAGCACAGGTTCACCAAACCCCAATTTCTCTTTCTTCTCTTCATACATTACCAAACTAACGCCTTTCCCATGTCCATCTGAAATCCTTCTGCCTCCAGCTGTCATTTAGAATTCAATTTTCCCACTCTCGTGCCTAAAGGTCAAAGTTTAATAGGGAGCAAAACAATAGGCCTGCCATAGACACAAAAAACAAAGACCCGTGGGATTTGTTTGCTTATTCCTTCTTTTTTTAACCCCCTTTTTTGTCTCCTCCTCCTTTTCTCGCTTCTGTCCCCCCTCCTGGGCGCTAACTGGGGCGAGTAAGGCCTTGTCAATATCCTGTCGCCTGATCAGTGGTTTATACCTATTTGGGAGGTTAATTGCCGTTTCATGGGCTTGTATTTACATGAAAAAGCCTTGTTAGACAACTAATAAAGACTGGGAGGTGGCGGGCCCAACAAATTAACAAGAGAAGCTGGAAGCGAAAGCTAATTACCACATCCAGTACACAATCATCGGTGCAAATAAACAAGCTACTTGTTTTCCTTCGATAGCTTGTTCTAGAACTACGCTTCACTGTCCGTTCACAGACACGCCTGGAAAGAAAGAGAGAGAAAGAAGCGTGAAGAGCAAGATGGGTCGTCAAGAGACCGGCTGGCCCACATGTATGTGTGCGTTCACATTGTTCAGAGGTACCTTCAGAAGGGTGGGAACTGTACAGATTAGACAGAGAGAAGAAAAAAAAGCATGAGAAAGAGAGAGAGAGTGCGAAAGGGAGGGGGATGGGAACAGTGTCCTCTCTTTAGCTACAAGGGGGGTCTTGTCAGCTGGAGTATTACACAGCAGTCGAGCAGCAAATTCAGGTCATTGCCTGTTTGTGTGTGTCTGAGAACATACGCTTCTCTGAATCAGTAGAGGGCACACATACACTTACCACACTAAACTTTTTAGCGCTCACTTCAGGTGCGCATGTTGCGGCAGAAGCACATCGACCAAGTCATTTTAATCAATAATTTAGTTGAATAATTAATCAAAGAAACGTGTAAGACATGACTTGGCCTTGAGTCTTTTTTGGAGGAGAGGAGAGGAGAGGAGAGGAGAGGAGAGGAGAGGAGAGGAGAGGAGAGGAGAGGAGAGGAGAGGAGAGGAGAGGAGAGGAGAGGAGAGGAGAGGAGAGGAGAGGAGAGGAGAGGAGAGGAGAGGAGAGGAGAGGAGAGGAGAGGAGAGGAAATATGATAAGGGGAGGAATATGATAAACAGGGACGGACTGGGGCTAAAAAACAGCCCTGGACTTTCTCCCAAATAGGCCCATCATCCGGCCATTCGCCTCTAGCCCTGTGCGACAGACACTAGCCAGGATGTCCTGATACTATGCCACAATACTGTAGCCTATCAGACAAGGTATTCACAGCAAGTAACATCTCAAAACCAATAATCATTATTGGGGTTGTGTTTATTAATGAAGCCTCAGCCTTCAAATAAAAGCAAAAAATGTACAATGCCATAAAAAACAAATAACGAAATGTCACTGGCTTCAGAAACCCCAAATTACACAAACTTGTAATTATAAAACATATAGTTAGGCTACTATATACCAGGGGTCTCCAACCTTTTTGTGTGCGAATGGCTACCTCAAGGGATAAAATAATCTAGAAGGAATTTTTATTTGTTATACTCCAATATTTATTATACATAACATGGTGAAGCTTTTTTACTTTTCACCATCATATGGGAAATAATAAAATATCTTGATATTCTGGTTCAGACTTAAAAGCGTTTAAAAAAAAATTCTGAAAATGTATTGATTTTTTTGTTGGTTTTCTATAAACCTGTTGTACGTGTTATCCAAAACAGTAGCCCAAACATTTAGTATAAATATAAATGAAAAAAAAATAAAAAAAATAAAAATAAACTGCCATAACTTCTAAACAAAAACATTACTGCATTACATTTAATACATTTATACATGACTGTATTAAAGGTATAGCGGAGGATTTTCTTTTTCCGGGTGGGTAGTGTAAACTATTGGTCCACGTAAGTGTCAATCATTCTGGTGATATGTTTACGTAAAGCCCTCGTACGTGCTCGTCCCTTAGTTTTCGCTTTCTGCGCATGCGCACTTTCAGGTGTTTATGTGTGGTGAGGGTGGTGAGCTAGAGCTCAGCCATTCATTGAAGCTCGCCGTTTCACCGGGTCCTTTGAAAATGTCTGAGGGTCGCAAGAGAAAAAGTTTGTATGAACTGTATGAGAAGAAGAGAAAGGCCTCAGAAGAGAGAAACAAGATCAGAGTGTTTTTGGGAGATTGTTTCACACAATGGCGTGCGCTGAAAACACAGGTTGGGCTTCCCACTGATGCCTCAGTCGCGAAGTTTCTACTTGACAGGTAAAGTTTGGCATGCTATTTGGAGAAAAAGTGCAAATCTTCTTTTGGAAAGTAATCTTGTATGAGCGATGCTGACAGTTCTTGTAAACAGAGCGTGCACGAGGAGAACCTCGCATACGTTTAATAGGCGTTCCCTCGCGTGAGCAGGTAGAGTGTTGCGCATGTGCATTTTTTCAAAAAGTGGAGAGGGCGGTTCTTATCTAAAATTCGGAAAGATCCTCCGCTATACCTTTAATATAATAGCATTTTTAATATGAATACAGGCACATTTCTGCCAAAAAAGTTTGTTTTACTAAAGTTAATTCATAGGTTTTGGTGTGAAATGTCTTCTAGCTGGTTTGTTCTCGGAACAATGTTTCGCCTGTTTTTTGTTTTTTGTTTTTTTTTGTTTGCGTCAATATGTTGAGAATATCAGCGATGTTTCATCTGGCTTTTTACAAGCTTAAATCACATAGTCATTTGTGGTTTATAATAGAGATAGAGAATTCTGCGCTTACCGGTAATTGAAATGCTTCTCAGTGGATCGCGCAGCTCTGTGTAATAATGTTCGCGTGATCGAGATCAGCCCGCAGAGCTGCTTTGTCCGCGATCGCTGTTTTTTGGGCCGAGCTGATAATGCGCTGCTCAGATCAAATAAGTTTTGTTCCGCTTTTTGAGCGTTTGCCATTTGATGTTTCTCATACGCAACGCAAATGACAGCGTACAATCAAAGAGAGTTGGGTAATTTTGTAGAGGCAAAAGTTCAAATTGAAACGTTTAGTTGAAAAGGTCGCAAAATTATGCCATTTATTCGAAGTCTGGAACCCCGACGGCAAGTTAGGGCTATTTATAGAATGTGTTTAGCGGGCAACTCACAGGCACCACGTTGGAGACCACTGCTATTCAAATATAATGTAAGCAAATTTAAAAGTGCAGCCTTATAAAACTAACTTTCTGTCAGTGGCTATAGGCCGACTCTTCTACCTCAGTTGTTGCTTTTTACACGTAATAAGTGATCATATTAGTGCCCCTGCTGTTGGCTGTTAATAGGCCTACTGCTTTATAAGACTTTTTTTTTTTTTTTTTTGTGCCGACGGCCCTCGGTTGGACGGCCGTTCTGGACTTTTCCAGAACGCACAGATTGTCAATCCGTCCCTGATGATAAAGGAGTTGATGCTGAAGCCAATGTCTAATCTGGAACCAGTTGGTGATTTCCACGGAAGAATATATGGTTCTGGACCAGGAAATAAAATGACTCTGCAATATTACCTGGGTCCTGCTGGTCTATAAACAAGAATTGCTAAAATTGAATGTCATGAAACAGAATATCAGTATCAGTTTCCTGTATCAGTTTCCACATAATACAACCGTTTTCAATATATGTATAATGTGTCTTGGGTTGGTTTTAGGGTCACAAGAACCAACAAAATTTCTATGAAAAAAAAAAAAAATTGTCCAGGTCATATACCAAAAGCTACCTTACGCTCGTTGCACCCTCCTTCACATTAACACGTACAGTATATGCATTGTGGGTGCGGGACAAACAAAGGATGTTGATCCCAGAACATGTCCAACATGGCTAATCATCATATATCGTGGGTGTGTTATCAGAACACTTTCGAAAAAGGATTCTAAACATGTAGGCATTCACATTTATTTCTTTAAATGTCTCTGTCCTCTCACTTTCATATCTCGAGAGAAGTGATCTCCTCCCCTTCTCCCTAATTCAGCGTCACGGCTACATTTTGTCAGAGTCAGCAGCTAAAACGGATGGTTTAAAAAAAAGGGAGGAGAAAAAAGAAAGTATTGATTAGCTTTCAAAGCTCCATGTGGGCCACTTTTATCGATTAGGAGAGCTGAGCTGCTGGCCTCCTCTCTTTCTTTCTCTCTCGCTCACCCTCTTTCTCTCCCTCTGGGCTCTTTGTTTGGGGAGTGAGTGATATAATGGTTCTTTGAGGAGTATGGAGAGTGGTGATGGGGGGGGGGGGGTGTTGCTGTCTGTGGCATCTGGGAAGAGGGGGAGGCAGAGCAAGAGAAAGAGTGAGAGAGACACCAAGGAGAAGAAAAAAAGTCTCAATGACAAAAGGTCAGGGCAGCCGGGCTTAGGGCGACGGGGACCAAAGAGAGTGAGAGGATAATCTGCTAAAGCCCCGAAAAGAGAGATTCAGCATGCGCACCACCCTCGTAGGGCCTAAGAGCAAATTTGCACATAAATAAAGAGCCAGCGTCGCTTTGAACAAGCAGGTCTAAAAGGAGAAGGAGGGAGGGAGAGAGTGATAGTGAGAGAGAACTGCAGCTGTCTGATGGTCGGCCAACCGTCTGGCCAGTTTAAAGAACGTCACCATTTTATGCCCCTGTTGGTTTTAGAGAGTCTGGGATAGGAAGTTTATCATTTTTGTCTTTCTTTCCTTTGATTCTGTTTTCATTTTCTTCTCAGCCTTAGGTATAACCTTTGAAAAATTTTTCCTTGACTTTTCCCAGTCCTTAGACTTCTGTATTGTTGATTGTATATGTCCTCAGAGGAAAATTTTCTTTGCTCTTATAATCTTTGCAAAATACTTTTATCCCAGCTAAATAGGCAGAGACAACAATAAGTAAGCCATAGGTTGATTTCTGTGAAAAGTGTAAACACTGTGAACATTGTCATTTATTCATTTAATTTTTTGCATTTAGCACTCTTTTACCCAAAGCAACTTGCATTGCATTAATGCATTCAAGGTACAGTACATATTTCATAAAATCATGCTTTCCCTGGGAATCGAACCCATGACCTTGGTGTTACTAGTGCCATGGTCTACTGTTTGGGCAACAGAAACGCTACTCTATCACACTATCAAAACAGTTTGAGCATTCTGACCATCTCTACAACCAATGGCATGAGTTTATGGGTGGGGCTATCTGTTTTTCTGAACAATGGAAGACAATGGGGAGTGTTCAGAAACTTGTTTTAGAAACTTCACTAACTTGTCATTTTTCTTAAGGGTCTGTCTGATTTGTTCATCCTAAGTATTTTGAGAATTTCCTTTGGAATTAGTAACTAATATATGCAAACGAGTTGACAAATGGATTTGCGTTAAACTTGCTTATTTTTCTTGACGTGCATCAAAATGTCTCAAACTGACAAACATCAATGGCATCTCCCCAAGAACTCTTTCATTACTAAGTATAAACAAACTAAAAAAGTAAATATAAAGATGATTTGAGTCCAGTACTTCTGAGTCACCTGCTTAAAATTCACAAGAGGAACAAGCCTACATATCATCTAATGCTTTACTTTTCCTACTAAATAGACTAAGAGCCCATGGCTAAAAATGATGTAATGACAACCATCTAAAATTCCTCACCCACACCAATCCCCTTTTCATTCTACCACCTAAAGAAAAGCAACAATAATGGATCCCAGGTTTCCGGTTCCTGAAGATGATGGGCATTGGGGCAGTTCAAGCCCAGGAGGTGGACAGGGCATGAGAGATGGACAGGGATTTAACATAGCAGGTGGTATTGATCAACCAAAGATGTTATGAACTAACTGTGATTTCGCTTTCATAAGAGTCTCAATGGGTATTGACTGGCAAATGAAAAGCATGTCCAAGTACTCCATCTTGAGTGCACGACTAGAAGACGGCAACAAAAGGAGCACGGAGGTGCATTCATGGGGACATATATCCTAAGTATCCTTTGCATGAGAGTCTGTGCACATAAACATGCACAAATGGCCAACAGACTTGAAAATTACAAACCGGCATGTGACGTTACTCAAAAACATTATATTAAATGACAAACATATTATTAGAATCTCCTTGGAACAACAAAGCACTGGAGACCGTATCACAAAGGAAGAAAGCAAGCTAGTAAGAGATTTCACAGAGGAGAGCATGCGGCCCACGGCAGGAGAGGGATTTGAGGCGGTGTGCGGCGCGTGGCTGGTCGAGGGACGGACACCGATGAGCACACGCTGACCGGCAGAGCTCTCTCGGATCACAGGCATCCTGCCAGGACAAGCTAATCCCCAGTTCATCCCTTCTTCAGGTCCTGGGCCTCCCTGCTACGGTATACGTGATTTCACGGCAGCGTTTCTTTCTAAGAAAGCTGCAAGCTAAAGGGATAAGACCGGCCCCCAAGCGACAACTGAATCTCTCGCTTGTGGACATCTTTTCTATCATTTCTTTCTTTTCGTTTTTTTCCCCCTCCTGCTTTCTCTCTGTCTTCAGGTCTTTTGCAGTCTAGCTTATATCTAAAACAGTGGTTGTCAGACTTTTTCTGGTGGTGGATAACTTCAACTGTAAAACAAAAAGTGTAGACTACCTGACACCCCAAATCTGGAGGAAATCACAATCTACCTCAAAACAATTACAAATGACTTTTTACCCTATCTTGGCATATGTTAAAATAGCCACATTTTTACCACAATTTGGTCATTCATAGTTTTGCCATATACTGCAATTTTGTTTTTATTTGTGAAATGAATCAATATTTCACCCAAATTCTACAGCATCTGACAGTTGATGACAGTTCAATAGATACTAATAAGATGATGTTGGTGCTTTTTGTTAATAATTTCGTATTTTTATACTTAATATTAAGTACAATTAAATAAGGCAATGTTTACTTTTAATAATTAATAATTTTCTAAACATTTATTGAATTGTTAATTATTCAATATAAACAAAAGGTAATAATTATGTTTAAATATGTATTTATAAGTTCAAATTAAGTTCAAATATTTATTTAATGTTGCTTTAATGCTGTTTTGTGTTCATTTCATATTTATGTACTTTTTAATTTAGTAAATATTGAACAACATTCAATTTTAACAATTAATAAAACTTTAAATATTTATTTATAAAATTATTGTAACTAATTATAAAATTACATTGTAATTTTAAAATCATTTTACATTTTAATTTTAAAATCAATCAAACAATAAATAAATCAATTTACAGACAAATACAGAAAAATGTTTGGTTCCACTTTATTTTAAGGTGTCCTTGTAATTATACATTTAAGTACTGAGTAATATTAAGCAACTGAATGTACTTACTATAGGGTTAGGGTAGGATTTGGATTTGGTTGAGGGTTAGTTGCACATAATTAAGCATAATGTACGGTTATTACTAGTACATGTAACATATGCAACAAGGACACTGTAAAATAAAGTGTTACAAATATTTTTTTGTATTTTACTTACGGGCTTTAGGTCAGTTTTTTATGCATATGAAGAAAGGCCAGTAAATCTCAGCAAAACGGGGGACAAAGATGTTGCACCAAAACTTGAACCAATGGCTTAACCAGTAGGCTATAGTTGACTCACATTTTTACCACTGTTTGTTTGTTTTGTGCTTTTCAGTCTTCTGCACCATCCTCCTTTTCTTCACTCCCTCACCCTCCTCCGTCTCCCTCCCGGCAGCTGGCCTTGCTCACAGAAGGGTGCCCATCTGATCGCCTCTCGCTTCCGTCACACTCGCTGGGTCTCAGAGAGAATCAGGCGGAACGAAGTACACGCCAGGACGAAGAGGGAAATATAGGAAAGACAGAAAGAAGAGAGGGATGAGGGATCTACTGACACCCCCACCTCATTGCCCCTGAGTGATGTACGGTACATACGGAGAGTACTGCCTACAAAAAACAAAAAACAAAAAGGTTTCAATGTGCTCTACAGCCTGCCATTTTCATCCTGAAACTCTGGCGGAGCATTGGGACCCTGAGAAGGAACACACATCCCCCAATTAAGCCCCAGTCGAAGACTCCCCACACAAAAAAACACAACTTTAAGCATGTTAGCTTCGGTGCTATACCCAATGCAAGCATGTGAAAGCTACGGCTGGTGAATGGAACCACACTCGTTCGTAAAAGGCAAAGCGATTACACTGAAAGGCACAGTATATGTGTCTAACACCAAGAGCACATCCCGCACAATCGCCACGCTGGCGAAAAGGTGGGAGGCACCTCACGCCCCCGTGTGCCCCACAGACAAACAGACACTGTGGCTTGAGGAAACCATGACACATTTCAGTAGACAGTTAAAGAAAAAATAACATGCGATGTCCCAAACCACCATCCAATGTACTGTCTGGACCGCCTTTCAAAGAGCTTTGTAAATGAAACCCCTTCTGGTAATCCTTCAGAGCGTAAGTCCTCTCTCCCTCACGCTTTTCTTTTGTTTTCTGGAACCGTTTCGCTTTATACCACCTGCTATAGGGTCATTGACAAATAAGGGTGTCTGGGATGATTAAAAAATCTTTTAGAATTTTAGAAATTTAATTTCAAAACACGACTAGTTCTTAGAAATATAATATTTGTATCAGTGTCGATTAAAAATCAATTGTTCAAAAAAAATCTAGTAAAAAGTAAAAAAAATGGTGTAGGATTTACTTTGAAACAAGTATTACTCAGAAATTACTAGTAAATTTCATAAATATTTACAAAAAAACTGCAAACATTCTTGTAAAAAGAACTCCAACAATCTTTATGTACAACTTAAAAAAAATGTTTTACATCACAAGAGTGCACATAGTATTAATAATATGGGATTTAATAATATGTATTAATAATACATTGATACATCATGAATATTAAGACGTTTTCTTAGGGTCACCTAATTTGACCTGATCATAGCGGGCCTTTCAAAGATATATATATATAAAACCCCTCTATGGTTGTCTTATCATATTTGATTTAGCTGACAACATTTTTTTTTATTTTTTTTTATTGACTGTTCTTTTTATAATATCCAAAGCCCTCAAAATATTTAAATAAAAATCTAAATGACTTTTAATTAAACATAGAAATTAATGTTTAATATAAAATTGTGTGTATAAGTAATTTTTTGGTATCAATTGTGTTTTTTAAACAATCGATCCAGACAACAACAAAACTTGCATTGTACTTCATTTCCAATCTTCTTTCCCTCCTTTTTCCTCAGCCATGTCCGAGACACCTGGCTGGAGCGGGAAGACCAGTTCTGACTCCCCACCCTTTCCAATAACCAGACCCTTCGATGTTCCATAATGTTAAGAGTAGTCAAGCATATAAATAAAGGTGAGGTGAAACGACGGCCCCTCGACTTGTCAGAACTGCTGAACCACAAAGAACACCTTGAAGGGCATGTTAACTGTCAATAGACTTCTGCGTATAACCCTCCCAGCCATTAACATAAAACTAACCCTCCATTTCTACCTCTCCTTCAGATACGTGGCTTCCACCGCTGTGGCAACATGCCCTCCATCATGTCACCCACACACGCACAACAACAACGCACATATATTCAAAGCACACCCCCTAAAAGTTCTACCACACCCTAATGCTAAAACATGCGCACATACAAACTAATGCCATGTTCGACACCGCCGCTACGTGACCAGACACTAGAAATGCAGAGGAACAGCGTGTAATAGGTGAAGCATGAACTAGATGCATATGTAAGGCCTGATCTCAGCTCTCTCACTCATGTGGGCTATTACTGCAGTGTGTGCTGGTCTAATTCTCCAGTCCCAGCAGTGTGCTTCAGCTCATAGACACCTCATATGGGCACAGACAGGTCCGACCCATAATCAGCCTCTCCGAGGGGGAAGCACAGCCTCTGTGAACAACAGTTCTGAACAGCCAAGCATTTTGCTGCTGTATAGACTCACTGGGGAACATTTTCATGTCATCTCTTTGGAGCGCGTTGCATCACCAGGTAGTCAAACGAGGTTTTTTGGTGCTTGAATACGGAGTCCCACTATTACGGTCACACTTACAGTACAGTACATACAAGGATAAAGCTAAATAAGATTAATTCGGCAACTGCCTGGAAGCTGCTCAATAGTTTTTCTCCAGAGAGCAGGTCCTTTCTTCAAACCCTTTTGCAATAATTGGTTTACCACCAGGTTCTCTTTGCTAATCAGTAATTAGTATGTGATTAAATATTCAGAGGATATTGATGCACATTTAGCACGCACTGGTAAGTAAATGATTGTTCAGTGTTGTTCCTGTAGCCATGCGTCTCTGACATTTGCCATCAGTCAAGAGTGTGGAAAATATCTAAATGCACCACAAAATGGAATTAGCATCAAATAACTACGGCTTTTAAACCACCGTCAAACACCATCACACCCGCTGACAGGAAAGAGGAAAGTACAGAATAAAGGAGGATGCCACAAGAAAGTAGGCAGCAGAGAAAGACATCACAGTTAATGATGTCTTAATGCAACATTATTTAGATAAGATTATTTAACTTAAATGAAATTATATATATATATATATATATATATATATATATATATATATATATATATATATATATATATATATATATATAATTTCATTTAAGTTAAATAATAGTTATAGGCAAAACTATTATTTTAACTGTTAGTGTCGTGTTTTGGGTCAGTCTTTTATGTAAACATCTGTTCAAAAGTTTGGAGTCAAAGACTTTGAAAGAAATTAATACTTTTATTCAGCAAGGATGCATTGAACTGATCAAAAGTGACAGTAAATACTTTTACATTGTGGTAAAAAAAGAATTCTAAGAATTTAAAAGAATCCTGGAAACAAACATCATCACAAAAACATTAGGCAGAATGACTTTTTTCAACATTGATAATAATAAGAAATGTTTCTTGCGCATCAAATAATAATACTAGAATAATGTAATAATACTACTAATAATGTAGTAGTAATAATAATAATAATAATAATAATAATAATGTCAGAAGGATCATGTGACACTGAAGACTGGAGTAATGACTGCGCCTGAATAAATCAGATTTTAAAATATATGAAAATAAACTAATAATATTTCACAATATTACTGTATTTGTATCAAATAAATGCAGTCTTGGTAAGCATAAGAGATAATTCAAAACACACACACACGTGCACACAAAGAAAAACATTTTTATTTTATGTTGTTATTTTTATATTAAAAATCCCACTCTAGTCTGAGGTCAAGACACTGATACAGAATGAGTTATCTGAGTCCCTGACTGGGAGACTTGCAAAAGGCTGACCAGAGACTTCAACCCAGTACGTCCCATCATGCCAACAAGCCTTCCTTATGTCTACCAAAGGACCATTCATCCAGCCACACAGGTGATTTAACACTGTAACTCCACCTGCCAGCACCCCTCAGCTCACTGCTTTTGATTAATCATGCTCTAGGGGGGATTTATTGCATGCAAGATATTTGCTTCAGCAGTTTAATAAGCATGGGGGAAGAACAGGGAACAAGATTAATCAGGGTGGGCCAACCACTGGGCATACAGCAGAAGAAAAAAATTCATAATTAATGACTTTGAATATGTACATTTGTTTGTCTGCTACTGCAGTGTGCCAAGAGGACCGTACCTAAGGCATTCAGTGTGTGTGTGAGAGAATACACAAGTGTGACTTGGTGTTGACGGCTAGGTAGGCAAGGAAGCAATGACTGACTGTGTGAGTGTGTGGAAACTCGTAACTTTTCCCCACATACTTGTGTAGAGAGGGATGGACCGCCTCTAATCTTCGTTCTAAATTACTGAGGCATCATCTCCACCTTTCTCTCACTGCCGCTGGCTTCTTCAGTATTAGATCAGCACAGGTATGCTTCTCTTCCTCCTCCTCCTCCTGCAGCACCACAGCTCATAATCGCTCTAACAAGGCCGGTGCACAGGGAGAAATAATGATGCACGATCGTGTTGGCCCATTTATCAGCGTGTTTTACAACGGCTGCCGCGTGGAAGTAATTAAACTCCAGCATCATTACAATGAACGCGCCCCTTTAATAGAGACACGATGAGGCTCCGGAGGCCTGTGCCGTAATTGTACCTCCCAACTCTGCCATTGAGGAGGGGGTTTTAATTAGTGCAGAAACAGAGTGCCCAAGCGATAAGGTCCAAACAGTGGGGTTCAAACACTCCTTGGGGTTCTGTGTTTATCAGCTCCCATTTCAGAGGAGTGCACAGGGCAAGTGAAAGCTGCCTGAAGTGAGCCCGGCTCCAATGGGACGTAGCATCCGTGGCGTAGAGCTCAAGATTGCGGATTACTAGACGGATGTGGGCTGTGCCGGAGCAATGTGTGTAGGCTAGCTGTGGACTGAGGGTGTAGTGGATGTTACCATTTTGAGGTGTTCTGAAACTAAACAAAAACAAAACAAAAAATACACAAAAGGTCATAACTACATAAAACAGGATGCGTCATTATAAAGGAGAGTGCAATGCCCAAATGAAGTTTTCTCCATTGGCAAACTTTGTAGTATCAAAGTCTTTCTGTCATATTTCTAATAACTGTCAATCACAACTATTGTCTACTGTGCTGCACCAGAAATTGTGGTGGCAACTGAGGCTAAATAAGGAAGCGTCCTTGAAATTTTCATTGATATGCATTGTATAATAAAAGTAAAATAAAGCACAACACAACATAAAATAAAATAATACACAAGGTAGCCTTGTTGGTTAAGTTTATTTTAACTAAGAAATGCTGGTCTTTTCAGGACAGGTATAAAGATTGATAGCAACACAAATCTATTATCTTTTCCGGACTTATTCTGGTTTTAAATAATACCATTTTAGTACATTACACAAATCATATCTATACAGATATTCAATAACCTCCAATTTCTTTAATAATTATCTGGCACAATGTCTCATAATATGACTGTTCTTTGAAATACTATGGCAAAAAATACTATTACCACCACTAAAAAAGCAACCTTTTAGCAACTAATCCGATTTAAAACAAAATCATCACAAGATGAGTCTCAAAATGTGACTGCACACAAATTCCTCTTTTTCCAAACCTACTCCCTCTCCCCTTGCACACTCTGTTCAACTCGGTCCAAATAATTGCAGACTCTCAGGTCCAATCAGGCCACCAATTAAACACCACACAGTGGCGCCTGCACAGTCGCCTGCAGACAGCCGCCATCAAACAGTGTGGCCGGCTGTGGTAGCTTCGCTGTTAGCATTAGCATTAGCAATGTTGGAGAGCGAGAAAGTGGCTGTAAACATCCATTAGTCGTTAGCAGTCTCCTCATTATTCCTCCCAAAGCTCTCTCATTAACGAGGCGCTAGCTGACAGGTAAACACGGCTAATGGCAATGGCCTATCAATAATAGCATTGTGTGTTAAAGGACTGGCCTGTGGGGGAAGATATAAATAGGGCTAAACAGTGACGGTTTATCATTAGTGGGACTTTGCCACGAACAAAACGATGGTGGTCGCGAATGTAGCGCCGTGAATAGTTGTAGCTGTCATCGTACTGTAGATATAATGTGTGTAGTAACAATATAATGTCAGAAAATGAGAGGAGGCCCTCAGTGGTACATACAACTAGTGCACAATTTTTAAATGTTCAAAATTGACCGTCGGGATCTTGTTCTAATGAGTGTGCCGGGATGGGTGTAGGTTTATGTGCCTGCGTGTGTTTACGGAAGGGTGGCAGGGAGGGGAGGTGTGAAGAAGAGGAAGACGAGAGATGTTATTTATGTTTGCGCTGGGTTCATCCCAAGTTCGTTTTACCATGAGATGTCCCTGGGGCAGTAACAGCCATGTTGCTGTGTTTGGGACAGTGTGAGGCTGGTAATGGTCACGGGATGTACGGACTGAAGATTGGAGGGCTTGTCAGGGATCCATTACTGGTGTCACAGAGCAATAAATCAACCTTAAAACCTCTGTTGAAAACACTCATACAAGGATATCCAATACACACACACACACATATTGGTGGCACTTATCAAGAAGAAGCACAAAAAATGCACAGAGAAAGTGAGAATGGGAATGACACCGAAGTGAGTCAGGGAAAGAGAGAGTACAGCCCATCCATAAAAACATCAGATGTAACACTTCAAGGACTCAGACATCATTTTTCCTTAACAACACCCAAGTTTATATCATGCTGATCACATGCTACTGTAAAAAAAGACACTTGAAAAAAAAACTCCACCTGGATTTTATCAGGCACAAAACAACATGCTAATTCACCAGACAAATCATTTCTTTTGTATCTGCTGACACTCAATTGGATTCAGTTCTTAAAGAGATAGTGCACCTAAAATTCACCTCATTACAAAGCTGTTTGACTTTTTGACTGTTAAGTCAAAGTTGAACTGAAACTGTTTGGTTTCCAAGATTCTTTAAAATATCTTCTTTTACATTCCACTTTCTGTAAGAAAGTCATATAGTATGGAACGACATGAGGATGAGATTTTTGGGTGGACTATCCCTTTAAAAAAAAGTAGCAATTTGTGAACAGTCTTTGACTTTTCCAATGAACTGGTTTATCCAGTTCACAAATCTAAATGTTTGCTCACTGATCTGGTTCTTGTTCTTTAATGACCTTGTCACTTAATGACCTTGTCACAATGGTTAACAATCTACTGGAATTAATGTATAATGATATTAGATAATGACTTGCATTACAACATGCATTTAAGTCTTTATCTTAAGCTTAAAAAGCTCCCCCATTCCTTATGATAGCATGTAAAAAAAAATGACCAGTATATTCTTCCTCTTTTTCTGTAAAAATGTCAATAGACAAAAAACAGCTATTTACGACTCCCCAGAACGGTCATTAAACAATAGAGGTACACACATGCCTGTACAGGAGAAGTTGTGTTCGGGAGGAGGAGAGAAGTGCTTTTGCCTTTCCACCACTCTAATTACACAGCCTGACCTCCCACCGGTCGCCCTGCGCAGGCCCTTCTGAGATCAATATTCATTCTTTTAGATCTGTCATCTGCTTTTGACGCTATCGACCACACACTGTCTCTCTTCTCTCCTCCCTTTCAGATTTATTCATTTATTTAGCTCCCCCCACACCCCCTTGACCCCTAAGGCTAGCTTTTGCACATACACAGGGGTCACTCTATATGAGATGGTTAACCTGGCATTATCCCTGTTTTTCTGTTTCTCTGTTAGGGAGAATTGCCCTTGGTGGATTCCAATGGCGGTCATTTTCTATGGTAATATTTTGTAGACTCCCACTCTGCGCAAAGTGAGTATATTGGTTTTTGGCTGCCGTTATTGCGGATAAGAGCCCAGGAGCTAATGAACTAAGCGAGGGCTGAGCCAAGGTCAAAGCCTTCATTTAGGAATATCCAATGGGCATCTGCCACTCTGTGTGGACACACATATGGTAATTGCCTCTAGCACTCTACAAGAGTTCGCTCTTAGGACGTTGTTTTTCTAGTTCTGACCCGTATTACTCATGTTCTGAGTTATGCTGATTTCCAAAAGAGGCTTTTAAAGTTCTTGGAAATTATACATGCTCCAGCCTCTTTAAAATTGTGGTGACTCTAGGTAATGAGGATAATGGCACAAAGGGACAGGATGCAATCAGAGATACAAAGTGTACTAGGTGCAGTGATAAGCAAGGTCAACTTACGCATATGTAAGGAAGATACATTTGGTGCTGATCTCAAAGCATCCATCCATCCATATATACATCTAATAAATCTGTTCTGTCAGTCTGTCTATCGTTCCATGTTCTCTCTGTCTGTAAGGCGTGCGAACCTTCAAACTTCTTAACTACCGAGGATATCTAAGCAAAAGCAACCACAAACCAACCATATTTAGCACCCTAGCAAAGAGTTTGACATGGGAAACACCAACATTTTCTTCAGAAGATGTTAAAGTTTAGTTATGTATTTTGTGTGGTGTTGTAATGTACATCCCCTGAACTTTAACCCTGCTATAACCATCACTCTGAATTCCCCTTTGATGTTTAGTATGCCAAGTCTCTGTACTGTCCCCTTCTGGTGACAGGCTTCAAATAAGCCATTACTCTATGGTCATATGACTGACAGCTGTCAATCAAGTTTGGCAAAAAATGAAAACTCATAACGGAGAATACAAAAACTCACTTTGGATTTATTATACACTCCTGTTCAAGAGTTTGGGGCCGGTACGATTTTGTATGTTTTTAAAAAGAAATCTCTTGTGCTTACAAAGGCTGCACTGATTTGATCAAAAATACAGTAAAAACAATAATATTTTAAAATATTGTTCCAATTTAAAATGTAATTTATTCCTGATGGCAAAGCCATTACTGCAGTCTTTAGGGTCACATGATCCTTCAGAAATCATTTTAATAGGCTCTATGCTGATTCTGTGCTCAAGAAACATTTCTTATTATAATCAATGTTGAAAAACAGTTGTGCTCCTTTTTGTGGAAACAGTGATACATTTTCTCAGGATTCTTTGATGAATAGAATGTTCAAAAGAACGTTTATCTGAAATAGGAATATTTGTAACATTGTAAGAGTCAAAGATTCAAAGCAATACCTAATGGGATATGCCTTTCTACTGTCTTCCCTGTTCGTGAACGTGTTTCACTAATAAGACTCCTCATCCACTCTTTTATTAACATTAGGTTTCCCTTCTATCCTGTTATTTGTCCTGTCAGTAAGATTTTTCACTTGACACATCTGACTCATGCCACCCGTCTGCCTGCATCTTCCAGTACGTCCCATAAATTGAAAAAGAGAGGTTACTTGGGCAAAGAGGCTGAGAGAAGTCCACAACAGACAGCCAGATGTCAATCATTTCTGTCAGCAGAATACCGGGACCCTCCCCAATCTTTGCCCCCTGGCATCTTTTATTTTCTGGGGGACTAGGAGGTTATGAAAGCACCGTTCCTAAAAGGCAAGAGAAGGAAAGGTGTGGAGAGTTACATTTTCAAAGTCAATACCCCCAATAAATTACCCTGGCTAAAAGACTGAAGAAAATAAGTGTATGTGTGTGTGTGGTGGGTGATCAGGGGCGCAGAGGGGTGGAGGGATGAGGTGAACGCGGGGCTGGCTGGAGGGGTTTACAAAAATCAATAGACAAACAAGCAATGGAAAGGGAAGCAGGAAAAATAAGCATTTAAAGAAATTCCACTCCTTTGGACGGGGATGGAGATGAGGCTGTACATGGAGGGGGGTGGTTGCGGGTATGAAGACAGAAGAGCTCCAGGGAGCTTTGGATGAGGCAGTCGGCCCACAATGCCCTGCAGCCTGACAGGGTTGAGTGACCATATTAGCGTCAACAGGCAAACAAGGTAAACCTGTGGGGGTTAACGCAGAGAATTAAGGGTAGGCCCTTTTCCACCGATTCTCCTGGGCATCGGGCAGGTAAGGGACTCTGTGTTGCGGTGGTCAATTGCTAAAGAGCAAGACCAAAGTATTACTAATAGTCTGGTTTAATGTTTCAAGTGGTAAACGGGAGCGCAGGGTTGTGTGGTCGGCACTAAGGTAAACAGGTCAATAGTATTGATCTTGCTTCCCACTTCAGCCAGGGCCAGCAACATGTAATGCATTACAAGCTCCTGTTCTGCATTGCACCTCAACAGCAGTATAAGACTCAATGAGTGTGTGAATGTGTGCTTGTGTGTGTTCCTACGCATGTAGAGGTTGTACGTGCCAGAGCTCTCACCTGAGTGTATTTGATTTTTCAAAAATAGTGCACAAATTCACAAGTAGACTATTTAATAGTAGTATTTGTGTCCTGAACACTACCACTGTGTGCTACGATAAAAACAACAACAACAAAACTAGTCATGCTTTCTCATTCACATGAGCATGATGACAGGCTAATTGAAAACTGGTTGAAACAAAAGTTTTGAAATCTACATCATACACATTGAATTTCAATTTTTTTGTGAAATTTGTAAGACAACATAGGGATTAATCTGCATATTATTTGGGTGTTTCTTCATATGTTTGGCCCAGTGAGCTTAATGTAAAAATATATTATGATTTTTATATTATATAATAATATTTATAATTTATATTAAATAAAAAATATATACATTTTTACACTGGTTTATTTAATTTGTCTACTAACAATGTCCATCAGTGGAAACATGCATCAAAAGAGGATTTTTTCTGAACCATCATTCTTCTTAACCCACCACGTGTTTAACATTTCAACGTATGTACTGCATTAAATAACATTCTATGATGGAAATGGCATTTTAATAATTTATGGAATAAAACGTCAGACTCGTTGTCTTTCATTTTGTATCTTAAATAAACAATTAAATAATATATATATTATTTTTTTTGCAATACAATTACAGTTTGAAACAATATAATTACTAAGTACAATTATATACATAAAATAAGCAAAAATAAATGATGATGGTATATAGTTTAGGACACAGAAATGACAAATTCAGCCCATTTATTGTTATTTTTTACAATAAATTAAAAAACATTATTAAATAATGTTACATGTAGATAGAACACTTTGCTTACAAATCCTGGTTTCCATTATTTTAGATCAGAAGTGCTGCACCAACAGACATCGCTTCACTCAATAACAGAAAATGTGATGTTAGTGGAATTTTAACAAAGTCTGAAAATTAGTAAGTGGATCAGATCTTTAAGTAGATTATGGAGTAGAGAAGGAGACGTAATGAAATAATGAATCAAATCTACCTCTGTACAGTGCAGTACCTCTGTGACTGTGTTACTCAAAGCAGGGCCCATGCCAAATCCAGTGCATGTGGGAAATAGATTAACTCTCAATTTACACCCTCTCCTGGCTGGCAGCGGTGGCTAGCGTGGCCAGCCAGCTGATGACAAGGGAAACCCCACCTCTCCAGAGCCCATTAAGACACTCAACAGACTGTGTAACCCTGATTATTGCATCACAACACCGCGAACGGCTGTGCAAATTATGGCTGGCTGAGGAGATTGGGTATTTCCTTAATTTAAACAATAACTCACTGCCCTACTCTTGGACCTCCCATTGATGTATGGCTCTTTTATTTAATGTGTTAATTATTCCAGCTTGATCTGTAATTCCCAGTGCAAGGATTTACAGAGGCTGAGACAGAGTGAGGGAGAGAGAGAGAGAGAGAGAGAGAGAGAGAAATAATATGAAACAGAAACCTTGGGGAAAGATCTGTTTAATTTGCTCCTCGCCAAAAACATCGGCCCTGCACGCTTTATTGATTTACACCCCGACTCATCTTTCCATAGATTTACTTATTATTTTTCGATTCCAACTAATTCAATTAAAAAAACCTTTTTACACATCTTGCCGCTGATGTAAATTCCACGGCAACATTTCATGTTTCTTTTTCACACACTTACGCTCACACTCTTAGTAACACATGCCCGGACACGGTCTCACGTTCACGCGCACGTACACTCGGCGGTTCAGATTTCGCAAGTGTAAATGAGCCTGTGCCTTTCTCGCCGACTGACTCCGCTTATTATACTTCAGTCACACCCGAAGCGTCAATCAGAAAGCGTTGCCCTGCAAAGTGGCGCAAAACACCGTTTCGGCTAACCATATGCTACGTGTACACGCTCACCGCTCACGCTCCATGTCAGCTCGTGCCCATCCAGCCAGGCATTTAAGCATTGCTAAGACCCAAACGAGAGCTTTAAATAAGTGCGCTAAGGGGGGAAGAAGTGTGCCAAGCGGGGCACAAACATCCTGGCTAATACACAGGAACATTCTTCCACACAAAAATGGTTGGGAGAGCAAATGCTTTTTCTCTCTCTCCCACATTCACATGCGTGTGTGTGTTTGGCGAGGAGTAGACTGAAGTTAGCTGTGCTTGCCCTGGGGAGGACTCGTGGCCGTGGCGGTGTGACAGGCTGCTGGCAGATCAGGCTCCTGTCAGCCATGCAGGCCCCCGTTAAACAAGCCACACTTATGAGCCAGAAAAATAATTGGAGGCTGCCGCCCGCAATATGCTGCCCCCACTCTCTGTCCATCCGGGTGGCTTCAATAGTGTCAGCTTCGATTAGGGTGTGGAGGCCAGTGGAGAACACATTCCTTTCCACACTGCCTATCTATCCATTTCCCTCCCCAACCTCTCTCTCAGGTCCACTAGGATGAAAAGAGCGGCCTGAACTCACCCTATCGCCCACCTTTTCTCTGGAGGGCAAAGATATAGAGAAACTCAGAGAGTGGAAGGGAAAAAAACAGAAGGGGGAAGATTTGCTTTTTTTCCCCCAGTCGGGCCTGTCATGTCAGAGTCTCAGGAAGCCTGGCTGATTCCGTTGATGTTGCCGTATTGTGTACGCGTGCATGTGTGGGACGGTGAAGACATGCTGAAAGGGACAGGGGTGAGGATGTCACAGAAGAGCTTAGTGAGGACCGCAGCCTCTGATCTGACAGGTCAGCGAGGCCACGAGAGATACACAGCCGGCCGTGCGCACACTACATGGCCATTATCCCCCTTGGGACGGTAGGATCGCTGACCTACTGACACCGGATCAGCCTAACTAACACACCAGCCACTGTCTACAATGCCCAGTGTACTGTCAGCTCGGACACGTGAGGCGCAGCACATGTAACTGCATCCCGCGGCAGCGCGTTACACAGCAAACATGTCATACTGTTTGGACAGGGCTAAAACTATCTGACACACTCTTGCTGTGTGATATCCCAAACAACAGCCCACAATGCCCACCTTCCCTTCTGGCCATAAAACGGCCAGGCCATAGTGGCCCCATGCAGTCTTCAGTAAACTTTGACAACAGATATAGTTCAAATATAATATTTTCGACACTCTAAAAAGAGGTTCTTTAATGATGTCAAAAGGGATAGGCCACTCAAAATGAAAATTCTGTCATTTACTCACTCTCATGGCGTTCCAAGCCTGTATGATTTTCTTTCTTCTTTGGAACACAAAAGCAAATGATTTGAAGAATGTTTTTGCCCGTCCATTTAAGGTCAGTGGGGTACGAAACAACACTGGACTCCTTTGACGTTCATTTTCCGTTTCACTTATTTTTTTAGCCATTTTTAAAACATCTTGTTTTGTGTTCTACAGAAAAAAAATAGTCAACCAGGTTTGGAGCGACATGAGGATAAGTAAATGATAACATAATTTTAATTTCTGAGTGGAGTATCCCTTAAATAATTGGACCAAATAAATATAGAGGCAATTTGTCATTATCCAAATCCCGACAGAAAAAAACAACATTTACATTTATGCATTTTTCTCACACTTTTATCCAAAGAGACTTACAAGGAATTCAAGCAATACATTTTTTATACATTGGGAATGGAACCATGACCTTGGCGTTTCTTGTGCCATGCTCTACAGTAGAGCCCTGAACGATTATTTCTATAAAATGAGTGGCAAACAGCATTTCATGTAGATGTTAATGTTCATGACTATGCATTACGCTGTATTTAAAGAATCTAAAAAGGGTCTATTGAGCACTATAAAAGAAGCAAATGACAATCATTTTGACCTCAGATCAGGGAATCAGACCTCCACGCACTGTATTCCACACACCCAGATCTTCAGCCGTTCTCTAGGCCTCTGCATCCCTGTGGAACCAGTGCAACTGAGACTGGAGACAGCGCAAGAGGTGACATTGAGCATACCTGCGGTCTCGGTGGATGCGGGGCATCCGTCCGTCCGTGGCCGGCATACAAATAAATAATGCAATGTACACCTAATGCAGTGGTCCCAAACGTAGGAACCTGCCGTCGCCTCCAGCTGCCTTTGGGGTGGAAAATAATTACAATGCAGAGAGTGAGAACAGGCCTCCTATACACAGCGTAATGGGCCAAAATAAGGGGATGGAATGAGGCTGCCCTCTACGCTTCACTGCCTTTTCCACAACACACACACACAAACACGCTGCCCAGCTGAAAGTTACCACCACCAAATTGCCTTTGCATATCCCCATTCAACACTGAAAAAGGCTTCCATCTAGGAGGAAGTGAGAGTCACTTATAATGGAGGGATGAATACACAAACAAGTAAACAGAGGCCGGGAGCGAGTAAATAAACCTGCGGAGTGGAGAGATGGAATCATCTTGCTTGCAAATAACTTTTCTGTTTACCTTTTTTGTTTCCTACTGTAATTATGCATTATATTATGCATCTGCCAGCATTCATAACAAATGTTTCCTTTAATGCTTTAAACATTTCCACGTGTTCTAATTATGCATATGAGAAAGCTCCGATACGTAGTGCTGTAGCATTATAATGCTGATGCCTCAGAATATTGATTGGGCTAACAGATTAATTGGAAATAGAGTAACAGATTCATTGATCGACTGATTACTTAATTAAGTTTAGCAATTAAAATCAATTTACAGTCTGCTGTGATTTACATATTTCGGGGGCAAGTTTTAATGTCGGATACATTTCTGTGAGATTTATACAACAGTAGACTGTACACACAGTAGAAGCACATCGGGATCCAGTAAACACTAGGAGAAAGGCTGTGCATGAGTAATAAAGGTGGTCGATATATGTGCTGTTTGAATGGAGATCAACGTGTTTACTCTGGCTCTCTCAAACCTCAGTCTGGGCTGAGACGTAAGCCACTGTACCCTTACTTCGAAAAGGCAAACTATACACTTTTCATGTTAGGTTGCCTCGCTAGACAGATTTCTTACAAAAGCAATATATGTATACAAATACATGCATATTGTACAATCACATTCATAACAAAAAGAGTGTTTTTAGTCTGTTTGGGGTCTCAGAGACCTTTGGACCATTTTGAAAGCTTGAAAATAAAATGTTTAACATTGAGGTATTAGAATAATGCTCCATTATTTTATCTTATGAGAGCTGATAGTAAACAAAAGTTTAAACTTAACATGCTTCATGAATTTTGCTCAGAAATCCTACATATAGGCCTAAAACAATTTTCACATTTTTTATTTACTGTGGTTTTGTTGGGGTCAAACTGATCCCAAAAATAAATAATTTTATTTAAAAAAATGAAATCTCTAAAAAATATTCTAGATGGACTTAAATATCAAGATATTTGATAATTATGATAATGATTCTTTTTTATTATTATAATTTTTTCCTCATTATTATTATAATAAAATAATTGTTATGGTTTATAGGTAAAATTAAAACCAAAAAATAACATTCCCGAAATGTTGTGAATTGGTTCACAAATCCAATATCAAAGCTATAATAGATCATAGGTTAAGAAATAAAATGTGCCAATGTAATTCATGTTTTAACCATATACTAAAGTTTTCTCAGTCTCCTCAGCTGCTCCTCAAGGTCAAGACAGAGTTTCTTGTCCCACAGGAGCAGCGCTGGAGCCGAGGCCTACTCTTTAAGCTTCGCTCCGCTCTCTCCACTGGGCACGGGAGATCCGAAGCGGGTAGAACTGATCTCAGCTGCCCACATCGCCCTCCTTCCCCCTGGGTGACCACTGCTCTGGGGTTCTGGCCACTTCCCTTTGAAGCTCTAAAGACTTTCGGTTGAGACATTGGATGTCCTTGAGAGGCTCCACCCCACTGTGACCCTATAAGGAGCCAAAATTCCCTTGTCTCCTGTGTTATTTTCAGCCCCTATCTTTGTCTAGGCTTATACTAAGAAACGGGATATACGAAGCTAGAACTCTACAGAAAAAGATTTTTTAGCAAACCAAATATGGTTTAAAATGTTAAAACCATGTGTGAACGAGCTTTGGATAAGACACAGCGAGTAATCTTCGATTTGCTTTGTTCAGAGGAAAAAAGGGAAATTATGTTTATTTATGTCAAAGTACCTTGTCTCAGCATGTTATTTTAATAATCACTGATTAAATAGTGATATTGAAAGTAAAATGGGGGCTTCAAAAACAAAAGCGCAACTGTATGTGTAACCCAGTAGAGTTAAAGATATAAATTATAGATTAATGCATCCTCATCAGCTGTTGGTGAAATGTATGTAAACTCTGATTCTTAAAGAGCCAATTCAAGACAAGATCTAAATAATGCGAATAGAAGAGAGTAGCCTATATCAAGTTTGGAGAGACATTCACAGCAGCCAACACATTCTCAGCTAAGACATTTTGGTTCTCCAAATGTTCCAGGAACGTTGTAAAAAGTAATAAAAAAAAATAAAAAAAATGTATTGCTATCATTCTTATTAATATTATTATTACTACTTTTGTTTATATAAAATTCTTTAAAATTATTATTTTAATATAATAATACCACAGGCTTTTAGGCTATATTACAACAATAATAATATATTATTAGTAGTAGTAAAAGCAGCAGTAATATTTTAATATTAATATTATATATTTTAATTTTAAATAATAATAATAAAATAATCATTATGGTTTAAAGTAGTGTTAATCAGCTGGTGAGACGTGACCGTTTTGAGTGGGCCGTGGAGTGTGTAGTCAAACAACAACAGCAAAAAAGAATAATAATTCTAAATGTTTTTTTTTGTTTTGTTTTTCTGACTTTTATTTTGAAATACATGTGTGAGTGCTGTTGACTCTTCGATCAGTAGTTTAAGTAAAATAAATGTGTTGCTGATTCAATATCTGTGGTCACTCAGATGAGATGTTGTCAGGCTATACCGGTATGTCAGTGACATTATTCTAACATTATTTTCGTAAATCGTTACGAAATAAAAAGTCTCTCACCTCAGAAAAACAAAATGTTCCTGTCCTGTCAGATGTTAAACTGGGGTCACATCACTCTATAAAGAGTGAATAAAATTACGAGCATGCAACGTCGTAGCTTTGTTGTCATGAAAAGTCATGCAAGTCATGAAATTACCAAAACGTACCAATAAATGTTAATTAGCTGGGAAGGTTAGCTGTTCATTCTACTTATCAGGATCAGTGCCCATATGTTTTATTAACAGTGCATGTTGTTATTGTGTAGTTTTGATAACCGTAACCCAAAGACCACTTTATTTACGATTTGTGTGATTTTCTATATTAAATAGCAGTCCCAAACTAGTTTTAGTTGCTATACTATTTAATAGCCTTGCCTTACACTGTATTTTCATCTGTGTTAATGATATTCTTACAATTGTATGTGTATGTTAAGTAAAGTGGTACTTGTGTTTGTGTCAAACATTTCTGAGAAATCAATTTGCTTGCTTCAAATTCCTAAAAATTTGGGTCATGGCTTAGTGAGAACCACTAGTTGAGAACCAGTTGAGAACCACTGGTTTCCAGTCATAAAATTAAAACTGTAGGAATGCGTTCCCAAATGAGAACCATCCACTAACGTAAGGGGAACGTTTTGTGTTGGCTGGGGTTAACATTCAGAATCTTTCAAATTAAAATGTGTTGTTCATTCAGACACCTTTCCCACAGTGGTCTATGTTAGTTGGAAGTCATTATTTCACCATAATCCTTCTGACAGGATTCTCATCCTTCAGCATTCCCATTTGCTTTGGAATTGGTTGCATTTTCGTATGTCTTCTACTATACACATCAATATGAGTAAGATTCATTAGCATCTATTTACCGTAGAACAGCAGCACACATAAAAACACAAATAATTGCGTGTACATCATTAGGTTTTCAAGCTGTACACTGCACTCACACAAACACAGACACGCACCCAAACACACACCCAAACACACACAAACACACACACAGCTGTCATTTTTTCCGAAACAAGCAAGGAACACGCATTTGACCTGGCAGTCATTTCCACTGTCCCACCTCTATTTTCCTGTCATTATCGCCCAATGAGGAGTACAAATATGTGTGTGTGTGTGTGTGTGTGTGTGTGTGTGTGTGTGTGTGTGTATGTGTAGAGATGTCACTGTGTGTCTCTGGCACACAGAGAGTAGGATCCATGCCCAGAGGCAAGTGCCTTTGAATAACGGTAGGTTAAGACATAATCAGCTACACGAAAGAGAAGATTCTCTTTGACCCATGTCACCTCGCCACCTCATTCACCAGAGCTGGCGGGCCAGGAGAAAGGAAAAGCTAATTGCAGAAGGTGAACCTAGAGGCAATAGCGGAGACACTGAGAGACAGAGAGAAGGAAAAGAGAGCACGAGGGAGACAGAGAGGGGTATCCCACCGCTTTGAAGCTAAATGGGGAGCTAGCTCTTGTACCGCTCCAGAGACCAGGAGAAGGAGAAACATATTTTAGTCAGCTGACACCTGTTAAAGTCAGAGTTACTGGGCACTCTTACATCTGAAGATGCTTGAATAAAGTCATGGGAGATTTGGTGAGTGCTTTCAAGCCCACTGACTTAGTGTGCATTCTCAAATCTCCTGCTCTTACACACAGACGGTCCAGAATTAACAGTTGGCAAGTGCTAAATGCATGCAAAAATGGCTTTTAGTGGGTTTCTAAATACATTTATTAAAGACAAGCTCTGTGACTCATGTCTTCTAGTATAATTTACCTCTATGGAAAATTTTGCATTTTTTGTGGGCCAAAATAGTTTGTCCCTTTATCGCGTTAAGCCTTAAGCCTGATTGTATATTGCCATTAAGCAACTATAACATAATACACAGAACAAAATCAAGATGGTTTTAATGTCAGGTTGCACTTCAGCAAAATATGTTGTAATTGTTTATTAAATAAGAAAACCAATGAAGTCTACCTGAGAAAGCTATCCATTAGCATTGAGTTGTCCAGCTGGTTCAGGAATCCCTGCATGTAGCCTATACGATTTGAAATCTACCAAAGCTTCTGTTGTTTATGGGAAATGCCATTAATGCAATGTGACTAATAACTCTGGAGCCAAGTGGAAAATATATAACACTGATTTCACTTCAAAATAGCAAGGTTAAGGGTCAATGACAAATAATAGTGTCCACAATAAAGACAAGGAAGAAATCTTAAATCTAGTTTAAAACACATTATATTTATATATATATAAATGTGTTTTAAACTAGATTTAAGATTTTTTTTAAAACCTAAAATTTATTTATTTTCATTACCTGAAAATGTGGCGCATCACTAAAACAAAATTTTCTTAACTTAAAAATTTTAAGGCAAATGATTGCCTTAAATTTTTTGAGTTTTGCCAACTTATTTGGGTTTACAGTGTGGCAATTTTGTATGCTTTTCTGAATACATTCATTTAAAAAGGAGTATTGTGCAGACCTTAACAGTTTACATAAGTCAATTACCAGGTATCTACAGTACAATAACAATTTATATGGCTGTCAATGCAGAAATATGCGTTCTGGAACCAGACAGTGTTACAGCATCTATCAGCAGGAGCTAAAGGGGTCTAAAGGAGAAAAAGAAAAAGGACTAAATAATAGGGACAACAATAATTAGCAAAATCCTCTAACATGGCCAGTTAGAAACAATTATGACTTATTTAATTGAATCCCCATTAGCAGGTTTTGGACCCATTGTATAGGCTAGATGAACTCATATACTGAACCATCACAAAGAATTCTATCTGACAGCTTTTTATATTTTTTATTTGCTGTCCCACTTTTACCATTCCTGCTGGAGTCTGTCTCTCCACACGGCTTGTGGTCCACTAACCTACTTTAGAACCACGTCAACACATCCTCTCAGGTCTTCCTGTCTCGACTGTCGTTTGAGGTAACTCAAGCTTTTAATGAGCACTTAATCACAGAATCCCTGAAAAATAAAATTCCCCCCTCAGCTACGAGAGATTCTTTCCACAGAACGAAACGACTGTGCGCTCAGTCTGTGAAAATTCATGAATTCAAAAGGCTGAGCCGATTTGTCTAAACACAAAGGAGAAGAACCGGTTCAGGAGATCAAATCTACTGAGGAGTGTCAGTTGAGGCATCTCATGCATCACAGTAACATGAGGTTCATTCATGAATATACACAAGCCAAATCACAGAGAGGATTCACATGGCTTGACTTGGCATTTCATCCTTCAACTGTCTCACTGAAAACCTTTTCCCTAAAAGCTAGCACGTTATTTTTTTTCCCATTGCTTTCTTTTTTCTTTCCTCAGGAAAGGAATGCATGATTGACCTCAACTTCAAAGGCAGGACAAAGAGCAAATTTTAACACTGAAGCTCTGTCACTTACACAAATAGGGAAATACATATAAAAAACGACAGAGACACACACACACACACACACACACACACACACACACACACACACACACTTAGGGTCCAAAATCAACATCCTGTAAACAGTAAATGCAAGTGAAAACATCTCAGGTTACAACTGCAACCCTTGTTCCCTGAGAAGGGAACGAGACGCTGCGTCTAAGACACCACTTTGGGGAACGCCTCCAGCGTGATGGCGTCTAAAGAGAGTAGGCCTTCAAGGCCCGGACAGGGCATAGCCTAGTAGGCGTAGACTTTTCTGATCAGCCAACATATGTGGTGGAGAATAAAAGTCCTGACTTCGGTACCAAGTGGGTTGACTCAAT
This sequence comes from Scardinius erythrophthalmus, assembly GCF_964197995.2. Lineage (NCBI taxonomy): Eukaryota > Metazoa > Chordata > Actinopteri > Cypriniformes > Leuciscidae > Scardinius > Scardinius erythrophthalmus. Next base: position 12,810,746 of record NC_138236.1, read on the forward strand.
AGGCGCGTTTCCATTAAAGATTTGCGCAAAACTTTTGCGATTTTTTCTAAATATCGATAAAGAACTATTGCGAAATGACGGCATTTCCATTAACCGATGTTATGCGACTAAAACGTCATTTTTTCCTCTCGCGATAAGTCATTCCAAAAATGATGGCAATGGACGTTGGTAAGTTTATATATATCACAGCCACGTACCGCACTAGACATTATTATTATTAATGGAAGGAAACGTAGGCGTGTTATCCAAGCATTAATGGCAAGGACAGACCCTTATACCTGTGAGCGGCACATGAGGTGTTTCTGGGGTTTTCTCCCTCATTTCTGCTCCGAGGTCTTGATTGTGGCGTTTCTTTGAAGTTTAGAATCCAGTATTTCTTGTCATTCTTTTGTCTTTTATGAATTTAATAAAGAACTCTGTCTCGTATTCGGTCCAAACACACCGCGCCTTCTAAGTCAGGTGACTGTAAATGCTCAAAAACTGTTTCCATTGCAGTTTTGCGAAATATTCCTTTTTCTAATTGCCTGAAAAATCACCTCATGAGAGCATAAAAACTTTTTTGCAATAAATGGGAGTTTCTGCGAAATTGACATGTTTCCATTGGGCGTATTTTCAATTCGCAATTTCAATTTGCGGAATTTGAAGGGTAATGGAAACGCAGCTAATGAGTGGAACTTAACTGAGTGGAATCGTAAACACCTCTGATTGGCCATTGTGTTGATTGGCCACTATTCAACGCAGCGCGAGTTCCCTCAAAAGGGAACTAGCTTTGGTGAGAATTTACCATAATAGGAAACACAGCAAATATGGTGAATCTGAAACATACTTTGTACTTTTGATGTCAGCAATTTACTGTGTTAGTCATGCCAACAGTGCAGATCAATAAATCATACGGACATCATATGACAAACAAGCTAGAATACAGTCATGCTAACATAGACTCATTGCCCACTTTCCCAGACCATAGTTAGACATGGTTTAAATCAGTTTGTAGAAAAAAAAATCATCTGAACCTCACTGATGTGAGTGATTCAAATCAAACTATCTACTAAAGAGAATAAGAAACTTATGTCTTTTTTTCTCTAAGTGAAAAATCTATTAACTCCATGTGGTGACACATATGCGGAAAAAAATATCTTAACAGCTTTAGATAAATTTAATTTTAGTACTTGTTTTTTTTTTATGTTTTTTTCTTATTAACTCCATGTGGATATTGTGTTTTTAGCCATATTTTTTTCTTTCTTTTTTTTAAGCATTAATTTTACAAAATTCAGTAAGGTTTATGATTAAAACAAGAAAAAACAATGGGTCTCATTCACTAATAATTGCACTGATTGCTCATATTAATACACACAAGACAACTCACCAAAAATTTCTACCAAATTGCATCCAGACATGAATTTGTTGTTTACCTCGTTGTAATGTTAATGGCTTTTGGAGTATTCTAAATGAGTGACTGCATGCCTGAAATTAGCCATTTGCATGGTACGCACCCAAACCATATAAGGACTTTCCACAAAACCCTCCCTTTACAGCCTTTCGTCATGCTCAGAAAACATATGACAACCTCGACTGAGAGCACAGCAAGATCCTCAAGCAATGGCAAGTGTGTTATCCTCAAGCAATGGCAAGTGTGTTATCCTCAAAACCGGTTCAAACACAATAAACACTTTTTTACAGACCAAGAATACAAACCTCTCATTTCTGCATAGTAACTTTACTGCTCAAGCTACTGTATAATGCACCTTTTTTACTCTTTTACTGTATATGATAAAATACATTAAAGATCAAGTATCTATGTGCAAAATTTCATCTTGGGTTATAAGGCCACCCAGTGTATGTGACTTTTGCGTACATTTGGTTTTGGTTGTTCCTACACTTTTTTTGAAATGTTGAGTACATTTTAGTATGAAAGTTATTGGTGAATCATTGTTCATAACAACGTTCATACGTAGCTTGATTTGTGAATGAGGAACAATGCGTCAATGGGATAGAATTTTTATCATAGGTACTCTTCAACTGTGAGTGACGGAATCTAAAGCAAAAATCCAGAAAATCACATTGTATGATTTTTTTTTTTTTTTGCATTTTATCGCATGACATAAGTATTTGATACATCAGAAAAGCAGAACTTAATATTTGGTACAGAAACCTTTGTTTGCAATTACAGAGATCATACGTTTCCTGTAGTTCTTGACCAGGTTTGCACACACTGCAGCAAGGATTTTGGCCCACTCCTCCACACAGACCTTCTCCAGATCCTTCAGGTTTCGGGGCTGTCGCTGGGCAATACGGACTTTCAGCTCCCTCCAAAGATATTCTATTGGGTTCCGGTCTGGAGACTGGCTAGGCCACTCCAGGACCTTGATATGTTTCTTATGGAGCCACTCCTTAGTTGCCCTGGCTGTGTGTTTCGGGTCGTTGTCATGCTGGAAGACCCAGCCACGACCCATCTTCAATGCTCTTACTAAGGGAAGGAGGTTGTTGGCCAAGATCTCGCGATACATGGCCCCATCCATCCTCCCCTCAATACGTGCAGTCGTCCTGTCCCCTTTGCAGAAAAGCATCCCCAAATAATGATGTTTCCACCTCCATGCTTCATGGTTGGGATGGTGTTCTTGGGGTTGTACTCATCCTTCTTCCTTCAAACACGGCGAGCTGAGTTTAGACCAAAAAGCTCTATTTTTGTCTCATCAGACCACATGACCTTCTCCCATTCCTCCTCTGGATCATCCAGATGGTCATTGGCAATCTTCAGACGGGCCTGGACATGCGCTGGCTTGAGCAGGGGGACCTTGCATGCGCTGCAGGATTTTAATCCATGACGGCGTAGTGTGTTACTAATTGTTTTCTTTGAGACTGTGGTCCCAGCTCTCTTCAGGTCATTGACCAGGTCCTGCCATGTAGTTCTGGGCTGATCCCTCACCTTCCTCATGATCATTGATGCCCCACGAGGTGAGATCTGGCATGGTGCCCCAGACCGAGGGAGATTGACCGTCATCTTGAACGTCTTCCATTTTCTAATAATTGCGCCAACAGTTGTTGCCTTCTCACCAAGCTACTTGCCTATTGTCCTGTAGCCCATCCCAGCCTTGTGCAGGTCTACAATTTTATCCCTGATGTCCTTACACAGCTCTCTGGTCTTGGCCATTGTGGAGAGGTTGGAGTCTGTTTGATTGAGTGTGTGGAGAGTTGTCTTTTATACAGGTAACGAGCTCAAACAGGTGCAGTTAATACAGGTAATGAGTGGAGAACAGGAGGGCTTCTTAAAGAAAAACTAACAAGTCTGTGAGAGCCGGAATTCTTACTGGTTGGTAGGTGATCAAATACTTATGTCATGCAATAAAATGCAAATTAATTATTTAAAAATCATACAATGTGATTTTCTGGATTTTTTAGATTCCGTCTCTCACAGTTGAAGTGTACCTATGATAAAAAATGACAGACCCCTACATGCTTTGTAAGTAGGAAAACCTGCAAAATCGGCAGTGTATCAAATACTTGTACTCCCCACTGTATGTATATATACTAGTCAGAGTCAGAGAAAAAATTTACACACAAAAAAAAAAAAAATCACAAGACATATCGTTTCCCTCATTATTTCTTGGCTTAACGCGATGAGTTTACCTGGTAACAAGACAAAAATACAAGAACAATTGCAGTGGAGTGCACTAAACAAACTAGACACAACAAAACACACTCAAATGACACAAATGTGTCACAATCAAAACCTCCACACACACACACTCTCTGAGTCAGCCAGCAATGAGGGACAGCTTTAAAGGTAATTGATTTTATCCCCGCCTAATTTCCCCTTCTCTCTCCCTGGAGCTTCATCAGCAGTCTGTCAATAGGCTTGCCGGCCAAGCTTCATTCGTTAGTGCCAAGGAAACGCCTCAATCAGATCACCATCACTCACACACACACTCTCACACACACACACACACACACACACACACACACACACACACACACACACACACACACACACACACACACACACACACAGCACCCTTGCGGAAACCCTGCAGCAGTTCAAATACTCAGAAATACAGAAGTGCTGTCATACACACAAACACAAGGTACAGGCTCATTAGAACTACTGTACATACACATGTGCACACATACGGATGCGCGGACACACACAACGCTGGAGAGTAAATCAATGCTTGCAGCTAATCACTGGTTGATTGGCGCGTGTTAATAGAGGCTGCAGTAAAGATGGGCAATCATGTCACTGTGAGTCTTCAGGCCTGATTGACTGACACAAGACTTGAGCAACTTTACAATGACCTGCCAAAACACTACATTACTTATGAGATCTCAACTATTCAAAAAAGAGAATTCAGACAATAGTTCACCCAAAAATGAATATTTTGTGATGAAAGAGGGTGAATTTTAATTTTAATGGAATAACTATAACTTTATATTGAAACCCAAACCTGGCCCCTAAAACTAGACTCAGATTGAAGACCAGACACTGACTGGGCAACAGCACGCGCACACGCACGTACACGTACACACACACACACACACACACACACACACACACACACACACACACACACACACACACACACACACACACAAACTATTCTAAGATCAAATGAATAATTCAAATTAAAACAGAAAATAATTATATATTATTTAAATATATAGGCCTAAACATACTCGCATATAATTAATAGATGTACACTACCATTAAAAATTTTGTGACAGTAAGATTTGTTTGTTTTACTGTTTTTGAGTCTCACGCTCACCAAGGCTGTATTTCTATCAAAATACAGTAAAATCAGTACTTTTGTGAAATATTACGATTTTAAATAACTGTTATTTTATTTTCATGGCAAAGCTGAATTTTCAGTAGTCACTACTTCAGGGCAACTGTGACCACCGGTGTCGAGGACTAAGCAACTAAAACAGTGCACTACGTCAGTAGTGTAACAGTAGATCAGCTGTTTTTAGAGTGATATTATAGAGTAGATTATCCAGTAACATGCTTTTCCAACAAGTGGCGGTAGTAGTGACATTTTTTTTTATAAAAAATTAAATAATAACACTGTCTTTTTTTCACATTATATTGTAGCATTGGAAAGTTTGATTCATTCTAGTGCACACGCTACTTATTCGCACTTACATACAAAATTATCCTACTTGCATACATACCTTGCACTTGCATTATACCTGAATTACATTGAAATGTAATGTTAGAGGTTTTAAATGTATGTTTTACCTGTGTTATGTGTGTGATGTTGTCCTGGGTCAGAGGAGGCGGCGGCGAACCAGAGCACTGCCGGAGACGGTCTTTTATGTTGAAAAAGCCGCGCTTTTCCGGTCTCGCGAGTCACACGAAAGGAGACCATATGAGGTCATGTGACCATTATAAAAGGAGCAGTTGCTCAAATGGTGTAGGTATTATGTCATAGATATCTCTATGGGTATTATGTCACTTTGTAGGGCAGTTAGCATCAAGCTGCTTTCCCTTGACAAAAACCCAAGGATTTTAACATAGGCTATCCTATCATTAAAAACAAGCGGTGATCAAGAAAAGTTTGTTTTATACTTGCACGTTTTGTCCATCAAGATAATTATCACAGATTAACACAACGTTTATGAATTTTGAAGCCTAAATGCAGTCGCCTAAAGCTAAAGGTAGGCTATAAACGAACTACACCACAGTCCCACGAATGCGAAGTCACCATCACTAGCTTCCGACAAGTTCGGACAAGTCTTTCAGTTTTTATCTAAAAACATTTTCCCAGAACGTTTGAGTTAGAATAGTTTGTAAGAGCACAAATATAACCATAACAATGCTGTAAATGCAGACTGAGCTTACCTTATAGGGATGATGATGTTTAATCTCCTCGACAGCCTCTGTAGTCCCATTTAGCCTATTGTTAGCAACCACCTTTTTCAAGACACATAATCACGATTGGGGAAATATTGATGTATTTTATGTCGTAGAATAAAACGGGATAGTGCCTTTTGCCAGTGGCAGTGTTTGGTTTATTTTTAGCCTAACGTTACACTTTTTTTTTTTTTTTTTTACTTTGTGAGTATTGCACACCTGTGGATTACCAAAAGCCTCACTGTAAATAAACATCATCTTGCACTAGTGTGCATTTTTGAGTTGAGCCATTTTTTTTCCTACATCACGGACACTTACCATGTCCTAGAACCCTTCTGAAAAGCGACTTCTTCCCACATTCATTCACTCAAAAACCCTCTTTAGTGCCTAAACAAATACAGCTATGATTAAATGATAAACTGTATTTCTCATATCATATTTTACTCAATTCCTCTCTACTCCAAAAATATTCAGCCATTTCTGCTATCATATACCAAAAAAAAAAAGAAGATTAGTTTCTTGGCATGGACAGCAGGAGTGAATCCATCCACAGATCAACACACACACACACACACACACACGGCATGGTGCGTTTTTTTCATTGTAATACCGCATTATCAAGCACCTTTGTATATTTAATTGTGGTAATTTTTCAGTGTACCACTGAATATATCGAAGTATCATGGTACTACCATTCATTTTACCATAGTAATATCATGCATTTTTTAACATGTACTGAAAATAGCATAGTATTTTTAAAAGTACCATGGTAACTGATGATCATTGAGCACTGATGTAGCCTACCATCTCAAAGAATGCTACTACCATCTGATGCCAACATTGTGCCTTGGTACCACTCCAGTCCATTTTTGTAAGGCATGTCTTTCCTAGCAGGAGTTACCTGTTCACTGCCACCTCTGGCACAGGAGGGGTTAATCCTATTTTGTCTGGGCCTATGTGTTTCAGTTTGTATGTGGCTGTGTGTGTGTTTGTGTGTGTGTCCGTGTAGCGCCCTGCCTCTATGTGTATGTAAAGGAGAAATTTGCCTGTCCTTGCCTAAGTGAATGGCTAGGATTAAGCTGACAGCCCACCTTAGTGATGGCGAAATAATTGGTTGTTCAGCTCTGTCCTTGTCAGAGCGCTGACAGTTCTGCAGATGTCCTGCGCGGTTCTCCAAAGGTTAGGCTCAGCTGGGGCTGCCGTTCATTAATCATTCTGCTCTGACAGTGCTCTGAGCAGCCCACAGCTGCCACCCTGTCCCCCTCAATTTCTGTCACCGCCTACCACCGCAGCCACCGACCCCCCCACGCCAAGCATCCCTATGCACGGCCAGGCGTATGTACATTTAAACACACATTTGCATCCAATAAGATCATATACACAAATGCACGCACAATATGACGGTGATGTATGAACATACAGGGTTAAGATGCTGGTGTGTTCTGAATGCATGATATAAATTGGTACGTGGGCCACTGGGTTTTGATGGTGGGTATCTAGATCAATAATGTTAAGACGCAGTGTGTGTACGGCCATTTTAAGTGATGTGTCCAGTGTACTTACTAAACATTTAGCAAAAAAATATTAACTACGACTTTCATCTGATGAATACTGTAGCATATTAGCGGTGTTAGCATGAAATATACTGATAAAGTGTGCACATTTTCTATCACAATTTTAACACAAGAAACAAATATTGTGTTGTTTCATGCTATATATAGCTTCACTGTAGCTAACTAAATGTAGCAATGCTACTAGCTTAATGTAATAAATACTAGCTTAGATTACGATTTCTGAGCATTTAATTGACCAAGCAAAGTTGTATTTACAATTGGACTCTAGATGATACATGAGTTGAGGACTTGTGATGTTCGAAGGGGAGTGTCGATTTGACACATTGTGGAATCTATTAAACAGGGTGAATTCAGGTTGATTGGGACACATTTTCCCAGTCATCTCAAAGGGAAAAACTGTCCCAATCAACTTGAATTCACCCCTAGATAATATCATATCATATATTTATGATCTTTATCAGATCAGTAAGTGGAAATCAAGTCTGTAGCGAATGCCATTAATAACTCAACTTTTTTCACATTTAGTTTTGAAACCATGGATACATAAGTGATAATATTTAAAAAATTTGAATTCAGATGTAGTTATTTGGGTTTATTGTTCATAAAATATTATTATAATTTTTTGTATAGACTACTTCCATGTTGTGTTTCTGACTTGAATGTGACGTCGTAATAACGAATGCCCCAAATCAGAGGAACGAGTCTCCCATGTAGCATTACTGCATTTGAACTCACGTGAAATTAGTGCAAATCTAAACAAACTAGCCTTACCAGTAGCAAGCTACTTTTTCCAATAAACTAAAAGTAGTGATTCTACTAGCTTAACAACATTTTTAATTAGCATGACATCAGCAAATGTTTTCTAGTAACAAAACTACCTTTTCCATAAAACAACAATGGTAACTAACTATAAATGTAGCAATGCTACTAGCTTAAACCTGTTAACCGTTGCCAGAGCGCGGGCGCACTGAAGCGGTTTTATTTATATATAGTTCAAAGTTACTATCAGATTTAATGTTATACCTTGACAAACTATACATCATTAAAAAGATATAAGACTCAAGTTTCAGTATTTGACCACTATTGTATTCTGAGAAGCTTATAGCGACAGTTATTTCTTAATTTGTGTCAGGAGTTATGAAATGAAAAAATGAGTCGATACCTTTAATATGAATTATGCGCGTCAGCCGCTTTCATTCATAAAAAACTCCTGTGCTGTCGTCATGACAGCGATACACAAAACAACGTCCTTCTAGGCTTTAGCTCAAAAATGTGCAGATTTGGAGAAATATTGATATATTCTCATAGGTTTACATCAGATTTCTATAGACAGGAATAATATTTATTGAATTTATACCCAAATGCGTCGATGTAATCATTATGAGCGTTTGCATACTCTGTTAATGTGTTTTCAATTCATACCAATAGCCTGAGGGCGCCCTCGCCGCCCTGTGCACAGTATTAGAACATGAAGAAGTGCCAATCATGTGACAATCCAGGAAGCCTCGAACACACACACAGCTAACAACAGATCGCGCTGTAACATGGAGAAACAGTCGTTTTGAAGACAATAAACATGTTTGCTATGATATTTGAGTTACCTGTGTTTTTCAATCCATGCCAGGTATTTCCATAATAATAGATTATATTTATAATGTAATGCTAATCTATATAGAATCGTTGTGCAGAACAGTATTAGACATTCTCTGACAATAGTATATTTTCTGTCTGATTTTTTATCTGAAGCCAAATTAGATCACAGAAAATTATTTAAAATACTCGATTTGCTTTATAAAGTAAGTTTATAAGCACAAACATGGTTTTAATCTCATAAATTGTCGTGTATTGATGGTGTGCTAAGCTAACATGCTAGCTAGCCCTAGGTGCACCTGCCACCTAGAAGTTATATTTTTATTATTTTTTGAAAGCTTACTGAAATGTTTCTTTATTCAAGAAATGCATTAGATACAGTTTAAAATGTAAGGGTGAACTTTGAGAAAAGAAATTGGTGATTGAAAGTGAAACCATATGAATAGCCTGTGAATAGCCAGTCGTTAGTAACTATAATGCAGACAAAAGAAATGCATATTTACAGCCATAACCAGGCTGGAGAGGTGTGAATGTGTTCAGGGGGAGACTGAGACTGAATGGGGCTCGTTTGCACCACAAAACAATAAAGACAATATACTGGATAGATGGTTAGAAGATGGCAATAAACATCAGAAGCATCTTAGCGTCAAATCAAAATAAAGTCACATGACATGGTCTTGAAAAACATTTCACTAAATACAGAGTTTTGGACTTACTATCTTAAGATTTTAAACATCAAATGTTTAGACATGTGGCATTAGCTGTAGTGCATTTCTAGATTGCTCCAGGGCCAACTTCAATTTTATTTTCATGAGGATATTTCATAAAAAATAATTTCTAATAACTTTACAAAACTTTGAAGCTATTTATAACAATTTTTGTCATTATGACAATAATTAATTCTACATTTACAATAAACTGCCAGGTGTCAGCTTTCAAATGAGATCATACTTGTGCTTTTAGTACAAAGGGTTCATGAACTGTATCTGTTTCAGTTTGGGTATGTCATTTCTTGGGATTTTTCAAAAGTGGGGTTGCAGCTTAACAGGTTAACTAGCCAAGTATGACATTAGCGAGCAGAGTAGCTTTTCGGTAACAAGCTACCTTTTCCAACAATAGTCCTGGCGTACCATGAGCAGATAGCATAACAAAACACAGCATTGCTATTTTTCAAACTTATTCTGATTCATAGTGAATCTTTTCATTCAGTCATTTTGTTAAAATGAACTGGTTCAAAAACAGTTCACTGATTCATTTGACTCCCTAGAACCAATGAATCCAGACATCTATACGCCAGCCTGACCGTATAGTTTAACTACTTTAAAGGGGTCATGAATTCAAATAAAAATAACATCACCTTATTTATTTTCAACTATGTGAATGTCTCAGTAGAGCGTGATTTGTTTGTTCGGTACATTTCACTGTGGACTTTGGTAAATCAGTCGCAATTTCGGCGCAGGCTTTGCAAACAGACTTTTACTGCAAGACAAGTTGTGGTCCACAACATGTAAGTAACCGTGTTAATTTCAATGCCTAATCTGTGATCAGTGATTTTGATATGTAATGATTCATGTACAGTCAGATGTTGTTCTGGACGCTGGAGCTGTCAATTGATCAGTGACTGAGTTCTGGACTCAGTGCTGTCTACACTGCACAATCAATCTCTTATTTACATCATGTTTGCACTGTTAGTTATGATGAAAGCATTTGTGAGAGTGCAGAAATCAAGTTGCAATGATGAGATCACTGCCTTCATGTACTCAACAGACTCAATGTCTGCCATCGGCTACAATGCTCATCGCTGCAACCTTTTATGCTACGGGAGTAGATCTAAATATAATGCTATAATCAACACTTATCACAATGAGTTGATCTCAACATCTGTAATAGTAAAAATGTAGTGAAAGTTTTCAATGGAGTTCCACATGTAATACTTATTTCATATGCAAAGATATTAGCTAATCAAAGCAGTGGTGGTTTACAGGACCCTTCCAACAGAGGGTTCAAATCGGAGGGCTAAAATCAGGGTAGAACATTTACTTTTATTTCAAAATTATGACCATTTTTGATGTAAAAAAATCATACTAACATAAGTTCACCTCAGGAAACATTATACGATAAAATAACTTCCCCAAAATCGCAGTCCCAAATACTTGTTTCTCATTGGCAAACTCAACCAATCAGCACTCATTATACCAAAAGCATATAAAACTGATCTTTTAGGCAAATTAGTCCAACTCTTTCTCAGTCCCGCTCCACTCACCATGATCAGACACTGTCCCTTTCATACCCCTAAATCTAACCTCTCTGCATCTCCTTTCCTCCATTTTTCTCATTTTCCCTCTCTCAGCTGTGACTCTGTCTCTCAGGGGGCTAAGCGCTCATTCCTGTGTCTGTGTGCTGCTGTCGATTGGGCACTAAGTGCTGTGAAGACCCCAGATAAATCCTCAATTACGGCCTATCTGCTTCTTACAGCCACTGATTAACGGTCAGGCCCCGTGGCTGGCACTCTCCCTTGCTCTCTCTCTCTCTGCCCCTTGGATACAGTACAGAACAAGCAATAGATTTCCCCAGTGTCCGGTCAGTTCTCCTGAGACCTCCGAACACCAGATGACCAGTGGATGGTGTGAGCCTACTGCGCTGAAGTGTGCAAGCAAGTAACAGATGCAATTTTTTTACAGTTTGAAATCTATTCTGGAATAAAAAGAGCAATGTGGGAGCAATGTGTGCCACAAAAAATAATAAAAAAAATATTCATTTTCCCACTAACACAATTTAAACAACTTCCTGTTCTTCTTTCATGTAATATGATTATATCTTACTAAGATTTACCTGTAAGAGGCAGTCAGAAATCAATCGGACAACATATGCACATATGCACATAGCTGACTATGCTGAATTTTAAAATGTGGAGAGAAAAAAAATACAGTTACAAGGATCAAAGGCTCCTAGAAAGTTCTGGTGATTTGAGTGTTGTACACCAATGCCACATCAATAATATCCAAGTTTGCATGTTTACCATCATATTTGATGGATGTTATTTTAACGGTGGAAACTGAAGGTCAGATCAATACCTCTTAAAAAAAGGGATTTTCGACAAAATATGGATGATGCTTGAGCTGTTTGGATTTTGGGCTTCTTTGTGTGAGATATTCACCTCTCCAACTCTTGACTCCCTTGAGTGTCGGATCTCAGTATGGTGGGACTACGGTTGTATATCTGGATAGATATTATTGATCCTGTTATTTCAGTGTGGTTAAGGCTCACCGACCTCTCCCATCATGTCTAGTGATTCGCTCATCTGACTTGCAAGAACTTGATTGATTATGTTACAGACACGACAAAAAAAGTTCCGGCGGGATGCTAATGCTGTTGCACATTTCCCTTGCAGGCTCCTATGACTGGGTGACCTTTGCACAACATCTATGGAATACAAACAGCCAAAATGATGTTATATACAGTACGGTATACCAAAATGCAACATTTGTGCCACTGCAGTAAAGAATGTGACACCGGAAATCAAACAAATTGAAACTAGCCTGCAGGTCGCAAGGTCTTGATAAAGATATGCCAATTCATTTTCATATACTTGAAATAATCCACAAAAAAAGACAGAAAGAAAGACAAAAATTAAAAAGGGGTGTACTCTACAGCACAGTAGTCTTACTTTTACTTTGAGATTACCAAAATGACAATTTCTTCAAAAAGCTTACATAGTCATTAAAGGTGCATTAAGCAAGTCTCTGAGTTTTTGCAGAACTATGCCCCCTCTGGCGGCAAGCGAAACTGCAACCAGAGGTGTGCACGCTCACGGACAAAAGTTTTCTTTTTTTTATCTTACGTGGAGTTTGCGTTGGTGTTTGAAATGAACTATAAGCAGGTCTCTTACAATCCATCTTCTATGGAGAATGCCGGCGAATACACAAACCTGCCAGGCATAGCTATGTGAGCGTGCCGTGAACGCGCATGACGTCACGCCCAGTCTAAAATTCCGGTCCGAATCCCTCTTATTTATTTTACTTTACAGGATTATAGAGACAATCTCAGTGATCAGAGAAGGGCTCATTCAGCCCATCAGGCAATTGTTTAAGCATGTATGGGTTAGAAAACGGGTATTTTTAACATGAAAAGTTGCTTAATGCACCTTTAAGCTAACCTGATGAAAAGCTTGTGGAAACATAAAATATCTACTCTTAGATACTTTTATATTATTTTATTTTATACATGTTATTTTATTATTTATATAATTTTCATGAAAAAAAAAACTGTAGAGGACTGCTTATACTGAAAATGAGTAACATCAAAGACATAATATGACATATGTTTGCAGTAAACTTTACAGAAGGTTCACCTAACCAAGCAGCTTACAAAGTGCAGAGTTTCATCTTTTGTGTGGCAAACAACAACCTGAGATATGTGCTTGCATCAGCATGTGAGTAGATGAGTTTGGACTGAGGGTGGGGGGTGGAAGTGGTGATGACAAACGTTATGTTGGGGAAATACCTCCCTTTTTTTTTTCGTTAAGTCCATATGGTGGAAAAAAGTGAAAATAACGGTAAACAAATACAAGGTGTGGAAATGAAAGGGGGGAAAAAAGCAGTACCCAGTACCTAAAGAAGCATATCTGCATCAAAAATCTAAACTTACAAATGCAAATCAATTGCAAGGCAACTGACTTATTAAAAATAAAAAAAATAAAAAAAGAGATAATGTGGAAGTTCACAAAAATGATTTGTAATGGAGGCTGCTATACCAGTCTATTAGCACACAAACACACACCTTTATTGCATCCACAAGCCCAGTGAGCGCACAAACAAAGTCATGTGACTGGCGTGGTCATGTGAGCGAGTCCTCAGAGGAGCTCATCAGCCTGTATGTAGATGTGTGGTGAGTGAGTGATTGCCAAGGGCTGAAAATTGGTGTAGTGAGTTTCACAAGGGAATTGCAGCACACACATACATACACATATGCAGGCAAGATTATGGCCCTGTGCAGAGCTGCCATGCTTTAGCTGCCGTTACCTGCCAAGTATTAATATATGGTCCTGTGTGCTCTTAAAGGAACAATACACCCTGGCCTTCAGTGTGTCTGAGGGGTCAGAGGCCACTGGAGCACTCTGCATATGTCTTCATACATGTATAAATGAATCTTGCTCATGCACAGCACATTCTTCACAAGGTTATTATATTATATTTCACCTGAAATATCTAAAGATACACAACATTACATACATGTACAAACATTAAAATGTATTATACTTTTTTTTGTTTGATAAACTAGAATTTATATTGTCATAAAAATATTTTTTATGTAATAGAAATCACAATACATTTGCAAATATGTACTATAAACTAGTAAATAAACTACTTATGCAGCATTATTAATAAGTGTATTTCTTATGTATGACTCTCAGGTCATGCAAATGTCCTCTTGTCCTACTTTTATCACCTTAAACGGTTTAAGCAAAACCCGATCGACACAGATTTTTACTCTGCATTTAAAAACCTTTATTGGTGTTCAAACAGCTTTTTAATAAAGACAGTTTTGTTTATAGGTTTTTATAATAAAGCTGAATTTGAGGTAGATAAACTCCTTTAATGAGCATTGAATGAATTCACTGTGGAGTGCCATGATCTTGACCGTTCATCAATTCAAAAATTTGAGTTCCTGAAAGGGCGAAAAGGAAATTTCACAGTACATTACACTGCCTTAAAAACTGGTATACACTATAAATTAACCTAAACCTACAAGACGTGAATAGCAAATCTGAGTAAAGAATCCTGCTCTCGGGTCGGTTCAACACTGTAGCTTTATACATGAGATTTTGCATGCAGCCTGAATTGTCTGATCCCAGACCTGCCGATGGTGTAGTCAGCTTAGCCATTTTGGTCCCTTGGTATACTGGAGTGAGGGGGTGATTTGTTACTCGTCTTAGGCCGCTCGTTTCCCCATGCCGCGCATTCTTTCCTCCGCCTCGCCGCCGTGATGAATAGCTGGCCGTGTGGAGGAGAGCGGCCACGCCACCACCAAGGTTACAGTAACCTGGGCTCTCATCTTAGGCTACCTGCCTCTAATTAGCAACCCATAGAGACGCAGAGAAAAAGAGAAAGAGAAAAAGAAAAAAAGGGGGGGGGGGGGGGAAACCCAGTTCCATGTTTATGGGCTCTAAATCTGCATTGCAATTTTCGCCAGTCTCTCAATCTCCCTCTGATTACCTGCCCCCCACCCTCAGCCCCCCTCCACTAAAGGTGGTTTGTGTCGACGCGAGTCTCTTCTGTCACTGATCACTTCTTCCGGCCTGCCTGAGGGAGATTACACACACACAACCATGATTTATCAGAGAAAAGGATGGGATGGACTCCTCTCTCACTGTCTCTAGCTGTGGAATCTAATGGATTTATGAGCTGGAGAAGCTGAAACAGAGATAGAGGATGAGGAAGAGAGAGATTCACACAGCATTTGTTAGATATTTACACAGAGAGGAAATACAGTGAATCCAGACAGAAGGTATATAGCATGAGATAGGAGAAAATTGAGCTTAATTATGAAGCAAGACTTTTTTTTTGTTTTTACCTAAATTCTCATCATTCTGAACAGACAAATATTTTAATATACAGGGGCATAGAAATGATTTGAACAGTGGGGAAAGATGGCCCAGATTGCTTATTTTTGTTCAAAACTGATCAAATATGATTATTTCCCCAAAACAAACTTCTGAAAGTGGGAAGGGCTTGTCTTTGCTCTGGTGTCCACAAAAAATTGCCAGTTATGTCTCTGCCAAGACTGAGGCATTAGAGTGGCACTTCAACCCCTGAGGATAAAGACAGGAACTAGGGAAAAGGGCCAAACATAGCAGAGGCGCCAGTTGTAGAGGCTGAGGGTGAAGAACAGACTTGGCACTGGATGGCTTGTGGACAAAAAGTGGACATGGAAGACTTTTCTGTTCTTGGGAGGCAAATGGACTTAAAAGAACATAATTTGAATTACAGCTAAATGGTATTCCTGTATTTTAATTTCAATGTATTAACCCGTGTGCGTACCGTTTTTGCGACACATACAGTACAGTGGCCGCCAAATGTATTTGGACATGATACATTTTCTAATATTTGTATATATATATTCACAATTCATGCTATTTTAATTGATACACTGACTAAAAATTACTTTGGGACTGGATGTGAAGTGCCTTAAAGTGTACATATACTCCCACTGTATATTAAGTAGGTGGATCGCGTACGCAGAAATCATAACACTAGCACACACGTTACTGTGAATGGGGCGTGCTGTCGGGTGGTCGTCCATTCAACACCTTCTCAGGCCACTAGAGCCTCATCCTGTGACACAAACATACTGTTTCTCTGTCCTAAAATATCAGTGTGCGTGTCTGTTGTAGCCTTGTCTTGTTCACTAGTGGAAACTCTTGCTGCCCAGTGCCAGCGCTAATTGCTTTTGACATTGTTTGGCCTCTTGCCGCCCAGTTTAGGACAAATCCTTCATTCATGCGGCGAGGAACGCTTGCAAGACCCTCGACCCCATCCCCTCTCCTCCGCCTCCCGCCTCTTTAATTAACTGCTAAGAAACTGTGAGGACCGTGGTGGGAAATTTGCACACAAAGGGCCGGTGTCTGGCCTCTCCTCCCCTCATCTCTCCATCCTATGCTCTAGTCTGCTCTTTCTCACCTCGCACATCCCTTCATTTTGACCCATGTTCTTGTCCGGTACAACAAAGAAAGCTTCTTTTTTTTCTTGTCTTGTCTTTCTTCTCACCCTCCGCTCTTTCCCTTTTAAAAAGCGGCCTTCCTTTTAACACGATCGTTGGGAAAAAATCCTCTCTCCTTCCTTTTTATTTCACTCCCTGGCTTTTTTGCTTTCTCTTTCTTCATTGCTCCTCGCCCGATACTCTTTCTTGTCTTGCTCTTCCCTCCTTTTCATGGCTCTGCTGAGGGTCGTGGAGGCCCTTTGTGTGCTGGCGGATGGCGCTCTGAGGCAGTTAGCTGACTGAGTTGAGTGAGAGCCCTCCAGAGAGGCCTCAGAAGAATTCGGCCAGAGCAGAAGTGTAAACAGGTGGAGATCTCTATTGTGCAGCTCCGCACAGTTTCCCGTACTGCGCGCGCGCACACACACACTCAACATTCCTCCATCCACCCACTGTCAGTTATTGTTTTGGCCTTTTTTCTTCCTCCCACTTTTTATTCAGTCCCCACCGTCCCAAAAGCAGCCTTTTGTGCTCTTGTTGGGCCACAAACTCCCAGCGGACCCCCCTGCTGTCAGTGGTGGGTCTCTCCCTTGGCAATCTTTGAGACATGGTTTGAGGGGGAAAGATAGGGTCTTGACTGGATCCATGCCTTGGTGACACAAAAGGACCGGCATTGCTATTTTCATGCTCCTAGAAAGCATTACAAGATATGCACCTGTATTCAGTGTGTGAATTATTACTTTCAACAGGGTTAATTGTTAAAGTAGCCTAATAACATTCAGAGCCCATTGGAGTCAACGTGTACCATCTTAACGCTATAAAGCCTACTGTATCGTATTTTTAAAGGGTTAGTTCACCCAAAAATGAAATTTCTGTCATTAATTACTCACCCTTATGTTGTTCCAAACACGTAAGACTTTCGTTCATCAAGATATTTTTGATTAAATCTGAGAGGTTTCTGGACCAGCCTTAGGCAGCAACGTCATTGCAATTTTGAAGGCCCAGAAAGGTAGTGAACATATTGTTAAAATAGTCCATGTGACTACAGTGGTTCAGCCTTAATGTTATGAAGCGACGAGAATACTTTTTGTGCACAAAAAACAAACACAAACAACAACTTTATTCAACAATTTCTTCTCTTCTGTTCAGTCTCCTATGCTGATCAAATAGTAAACACAGTGCAGCGCTTCTGGATTCTACGTCAGAGCGCGGGCTCATTATTGGCCAACTCCTGCATCAGCATCACACGGTACATGAACAGCGTCGGCCAATAATGAGCCGGCGTTCTGATGAATGGCAAACGATGAATGGTCAGAAAGCAATGTGAAATCTGACATGTTTCTTGTCCACGACACGACATAGGAGTCAAAATCGCATAATCTGACACAGTGACTATCAGAAAATATTCCGTAGTCTGAACCCAGCATAAGACTATTAGGAAGATTATTAGGAAGTAGTAAGAAGTGACGACTGATATTTATATGAAAGTAGTCTGTTTTTTTACAAAGAATTTCATCTTACTTTTGCCATATAAATATCAGCAACTGCATCAAATTGCATATTTTTACTCAGTTTGGGTGTTTTTGTTCCTCCTCGAGTTGGAACTCCATAATTTTTTGTTTTTTCTTTTAGACTTTGTAAATAAAAGATTCAATAAACTGTACCTAACAAAATATATCTTTCTGAATATTATTTTCATATGTCAGGCTTTACAGGGTTAATAATATAGTTAACATTTCCACATTTGATATACATTGTAACAGAATGCACTCGTTTTGCAATTCCTATGGTTACCTCTTCAGGTGGCTTTTATTCATAAGCGTCTTTTTAGCGGCAAATGAAAATATGCATAATGGCCCCCTTTACACCTGGCATTAGCATATGTTTTCAGTGACTGGAAACACTGGCTCACACTGGGAGTGGGTCTGGAATTGATTTTGTATATACATTTTTATTATCTGTATTAAATTATGCAAGCAATATGTAATGTATGTTGATGCAACGAAAGGAAACAAGAAATGACAGAAATCAGTCTGAATTATCAGTCAAAGTTCTAAAAATTCTATAAATAACGGAAATGTTTCAGATAAATATTAGAGCATACACATGCACACTATTGTTCAAAAGTAAGATTTAAAAAAAAGAACAAGTACTTTTAATCAGCAAAGATCCATTAAAGTTATCACTTATATTACAAAAGATTTCTATTTTAAATAAATGCTCTGTTTTACAGTTTCCACAAAAATAGTAAGCAGCACAACTATTAATGTTACTTGACTATTAAATCAGCATAATGATGATTGAAAGATCATCTGACACCGGAGAATATATGGAATATATGATTTTTATAATGGCTGCTAAAAATCATCTGTTTCAAATAAATGCAGCCTTGGTGGGCATAAAAGACTTCTTTCAAAAACATTAACTTTATATAATTCAAACCTACAGTAGGCTAGTATTTATATAGAGAGAACACATGCAGCTTTAACTTTACACCAAAAGAGAGATTTCCTCTTTCATAGCATTCATGCATTAACACTAATAAGGCACCCTACTGCTATATGGCAACTGGCAAACATGGTGTATTTGCAGTTACCGTAGCATTAATGAATCAATAGAGAATAAAAAAAGGCCTTTAAAACTGCATGTGACCCAGATGGCTTTCTTCTGTATAAATGTTTTCTGAGAGTGACAGGGAAAGCAGAATGTTAGTGCATGCATGCATGAACGTGTGTGTATGCTCAGACAATACCTGAAATGACACAATAACACAGACAATCCTAGAGCGCAACTCCAGAAAGAAATGACAAGCAGAACGAAAGAGAGAAAAACTTCTGTTCGCCTGGGGAATTGGCGCTGACCCATCTGTTGAAACCGCTCCGCATATTGTGACCTAGATAATAGGGCATACTTGAGCTTCATAGGTAGATCTAGTGATGCGTCTAAGCATTGGACACATATCGATTTATGTCTCTGAACTAGATGTCTTAAAATAGCGAGGGCTTTTGCATAATTTGAGAATGCAGACGGTAAGACGCTACCCTAATGATGCAGGCAAGAGTTGAAATGAATGTTTCAACAAACACATTTGTTTGCTAAGAATGCTCTCAGTTCATTCTGCTGTCACTTTCTTTGAGAAAAGTCTCTGTCTAGTGAAAAGACCGACCAAAAACGTGAACAAACTGACTCTCTGAAACTGCAAGGCGCTCATTTGCCCACCCATCAGCCCGCTGTTCCTTTTTGGCCCCACTTTCTCATTATTAAAAATGTCGCTTTTATTTTGCTCTCTTTTCTTTGCTCGTTCCAAAGACGGAGGTCTTTTGTGCGAGTCCAGAGGACTGTGCTCCGGGTGAAGGGCTGAGGTGTATGGGAGAGAAAGTGATATCTCTGGCTCCTAATGAAGGAGCTGTTCTGTTTATGAAGGCACCTTTTCAGGCCCACCTGACCACGGAGGCACCAAGAGAAAGTTCTAGAACACTGGAAGGGTAAGTGGGGTGCATGTGTATGTAGGGGGAAGGTGGGGTTAAGGACTAGGAGTTGCAAAAGAGCCCCCCCCCTCCAATCACTTTACCTCTGTAAATGCACAGAGACACAGGCAAGAGATCCTCAAGAGTGCCCATTGTAGCTGGCAGTATTATGCTTGAAACAGAGGAAAATTAATTTGCCCTTTTCTATAAAGAGTCCTTACTCGCAGTCGAAAGGCTACTTCACAAGGGGGTGGGCTGGAGAGCCCCTTGTCCGATCCTCACATCCGAGGGGGCATATGTGTGAACGGATGCACGCATTTACAACTGCCCAAGCTCACACACTTTTCATTCAAATACATGTATCTTTGCCTGTAGCAAAGTTCACCTTTGCTGAACTCTGACCTGTGAATTTTACCAACGCTAAAAAATTACTAGGGAGACATTGGCTTCTAAGATCAAAAATTTAAGAGACAAATTACTTTTAGGCTAGTTGACAAATTACAGAATCCTGAATCAAAATGATTCGCAATTCATTGAAAGTGTCAAATGCAAACCCAGTAACGGCTCTGAACAATTCACTAACAGAGTGAGTCAACCACTAATACAAACCACTAAATCACAAGCAAGAATTAAAACCACTAAATCACAAGCAAGAATCTTTTGTTTGCAAATCAGACTTCAGGGCTCGCACTCAAAGTAATTAAAATTTAAGTTGTATGGAGTGGAGCTGATGCTTTCAGTTTATAAGTGTAGTGTCTGTTGTCCAACTGAATTAAAAAAAATATTTCTATTAAAAAAAGTAAAACGACAGTGGGGGCAGTGCTGCGGTCAAAAGTAATGTAATCGTGTAAAGCAGGGGTCGGCAAGTAAGTTTGGCATCGGGCCAAAAAAAAACTCCAGACCATAGTCAAAGGATAATTTAAGAAATTAATTGATGAAAAATGCAACTAGAATTGCCTGTGACAGACTGTTACAGTGTCTTTTGTAACTGGTAAGCTGTTACTCCTGTAGTAGGACAGTCATTAACAAAAAGCCGCATTTGTGTGGCAGTGTCCGGGTTTTACACTGGATAAATTAATAAAGCAGTGAGTGACACGTAACCTGGCAAGTATCTTCATTCACCAACTTGCACCACAGACCGCCTTGCTAAAACACACATAGGCCTATATGGGAGATGCAGAACTCAAAACATAAAAGAGGACTTGACTAAGCCCATTAATGGCATGTTTGAGTCATGCGTTTTATTTCCTCTTTCCATATTGTGAATAATAAATGTGATTTATTATCAAGTTTAATTTGCTTGTAACACAATGGAGCTTAACTTATTGTAATAGTTATTTGACGTAGCCTACTTTTACACTCAGAATTATTCCTTGGCATCATCACATACTAAACTGCATTTGTTTAATTGTTTGCGTGCTGGAGGTACGCTATTACGTGTGTGCAGAGTGATGTTAACATTTAAGCTAGCTGGTGAGAGAAAATGGCTCTATCAAAGAGTCTAAAGAGGAAAGTTGACAGCGAAAATAGGGCGTACAAAGAAGAATGGAAAGACAACTATGCGTTCATCCTACCTAGATTTGTGAAAGCAAAGCCGGTGTGTGTTATCTGCAATGAAGCGATCCACAGACTCTTTTGAATGTCTTTCAGAACTTTTCAAATGAAAAGCTCTCAATTCATCTCAAAATAAAACATTGCTGCAAAAACATCCTTGTGCTTTTATTTTGAAGGCAAAATGTGAATGTGACGGCATAATGTTTTGAAGACTAAGTGATTGTGAGTAACTGTTGCTGTCATGACAGATTTATTTCAGAACCAACCGCTATCAAAATAATCTGGGTACAGGCGCGGGCCAGATATTATTGCTGATGGGCCAGTTTTGGCCCGCGGGGGCCGCCTGTTTCCGACCCCTGGTGTTTGGTAACACCAACTACCGCAGCAAGCCTAGTTGTAATAAAGCAAAATGTTGCAAAATGACACTTATTTTTAAGCAATCACAACATACATTATATTTTCTGTATGTACACAACCCTTTTTAAGTCTTTGTTGACTTTTGTGGGTGCCAGGGTTGGAGGTCAAAGGTCAGCTTGAGTGCAGTTTCTTTTAGTACTATTACTACTACAATCAGCTTTGACCCATCATAGAACCTCAATCAGTTGTGGTTCAAGAAGGCCACTGTACACCATCACGCCGTCACATAACTTCACAAGGGGAACTGTAATCACGGCGCCCTGGCCTGGCTCCTCTTTGTCATCCTCACTGTAGTGGCATTAAATTTTAAGTGCGAATGTGATTATCGTGCCGCATTCATTTTTAATGGGCTTTGCCACTATGTGTTTTAACATGCAGCAAAGCACCACCGTCAGCTGAGTCAGCCAAATTTTGTGCTGATGGTGCATATATTCGCATATATACATGTGCTGCTTATTTCTGCTTCTTTCTTTCTAACCCTTCTCTTATTCTTCACCTCTTTTTTTTTTTCCTTCCTAGCAAGTTGTGGGACGAAGGCCAAGGCAATGGTTAGTGGTGCAGTGAACTTGCAGTTTGAGCTCTAACTAAAGTTTAAAATGCAGATTTGGTGAGCAATACATCAATTTAAAGGGGAAGTGTATAATTTCTAGCTTTTAGTGTAACCAAATGGAACTGCAAAAATAATGATAGTTTAAACAAGTTTTCATAACACACCCCCTGTCTACCAATAAATTGCAAAACTTTTTCAGCAGCATCGGTTCTGGAAATATCTTTCCCATACATTTTTCTTATAGGGATTTAAAAAAAAAGAAGTTACAACATATTAGGAATACTTTTAGCTGTGTTGCTAATGTCATAAGGTCTAGATGCAGCGAATTTTGGCTGAATTTCTTTTCCAATGTAACACATCAGCCATGGTCCCACACAGGTTGAACACCCTCTGGTTCAGCCCGGTGCAGTAGCCATGCCCCAAACACTCGTTATACAGTAGGTTGAGCTGGAAAGAGATTGATAGTAAGATCTGAGAGGGCCACTATCAATAGCTGCGCTCGAAATCGAAAACTTCCCAACTATATAGTATGTGTAAAACAGCATACACCAAAAGAGTAGTATGTCCAAATACATATTCGAAAAACAGTAGGTGAAGAAAAGTACCCGGATGACTCATTACTTCCGCAGAGATTCTGAAGTGCATACTTTACTATCCCATGAGGCCACGGGAGAGGATTTGTAAATGGCAGTGAAGTGATGCAACTGACGCTGGTAGGTCACATGACATTAACAACCAGGCCCGGGGTGGGTAATCGGGAGAATCAGGAGAATTCCCGGAGGGCCGCTTCACTTTTGGGCCGGTCGAGGATTTTTTTTTTATTTTTTTTTCACATTTGTCACGTTAGTTTCATTAGGCTACACACGTTCCGCATTCTGACACCGCAGCGCGCAGCCTCTGCATGGGTTGTACCATGTGAGGGAGTTCTCCCCTCCCCTCCGATAGAATTGGTTGGGCCCATAGCCCGTCTTTTCCAAAACGTTTTCTCAGGTAGGCTACCGCGGCACCAGGAGGCCAGGAGGTATGGAAGCTTGTTTCCGCCACAGAATAAAACATTTTAAAAGATAATTGCGACTTTTTATCTCACAATTGCGAGTTTACATCTCGCAATTCTGACTTTATTTCTCAGAATTGCGTGATATAAAGTCAGAATTGCGTGTTATAAAGTCAGAATTGCTAGATAAAGTCAGAATTGCATGTTATAAAGTCAGAATTGCGAGATATAAAGTCAGAATTGCGTGAAATAAAGTCAGAATTGCGTGAAATAAAGTCGCAATTGCGTGTTATAAAGTCAGAATTGCGTGATATAAAGTCAGAATTGCGAGATATAAAGTCAGAATTGCGTGTTATAAAGTCAGAATTGCGAGATATAAAGTCAGAATTGCGAGATATAAAGTCAGAATTGCGAGATATAAAGTCAGAATTGCGAGATATAAAGTCAGAATTGTGAGATATAAAGTCAGAATTGTGAGATATAAAGTCAGAATTGCGAGATATAAAGTCAGAATTGCGTGAAATAAAGTCGCAATTGCGTGTTATAAAGTCAGAATTGCGTGATATAAAGTCAGAATTGCGTGTTAAAAAGTCAGAATTGCGTGATATAAAGTCAGAATTGCGTGTTATAAAGTCAGAATTGCGAGATATAAATTCAGAATTGCAAGATATAGAGTCAGAATTGCAAGATATAAAGTCAGAAATGTGAAATAAAGTCACAATTGCTTCTTATAAAGTCTAAGTGAATTATTATTTAACCTTTTACATTATTTGTTGAACCATGGTATTAATACAAACTACACAATAGTAAGAGCTGAACTGTTGCTTCATTTATCCAATTTGGAAAAAGTGCTAATTTGGAATTCCACCATGGAAAAAGTGGGCCGGTCTTGGGCCTGAAACTCCCGGGCTGAAAAGTGGCCCCACTCCGGCCCAGTTAACAACGGCAAATGTAGTATGACTGAATTTCCTTCATTCTAACCATATTCATACTATATAGAACATACTTTTTACCGGTCAACAAGGGTAAATCAACCTACAAATGGTTTAGATGTGTTGTCTGTGCACAAAAAGCTGGGGCAGGAGACAGTAGCTCAAGGTCACTTTACATTTTACACTACAATACATTTACACACCCGCACACACATTACAATCACATAAGGACACATATAGTCACATTATCCAAAATACATGTTAAACAGATATGTTTTTAAATGAGTCTTGAATGTAGCCACAGATGAGATATTAGATGAGATATTACGAAGTGTAAGGGGTAGTGAATTCCATAATTTAGGAGCATTAACACTAAATGACCTTCCACCTACTGTAGACAACCGGAAACGAGGGATGGACAATAAACCAAGTTCAGCTGATCTAAGGGACCGGGCAGGGCGGTAAGAGTAAAGTAGATCAGACAGATATGGAGGTGCAAGACCATTTAATGCCTTAAACATTAGAAGTAATACCTTAAAGTAAATATGTGATGCCACAGGTAGTCAGTGAAGGTCATGAAGCAGAGGAGTAATGTGAGCAGAATGCCAGGTGGAGGTGAGAACTCTTGCTGCTGAGTTTTGAACATACTGTAATCTTGCAATAAGTGCAGGCAACCTTGACTTGTGCGTAGTAGTCAATGAACAATAAACTGGATTAAGATAAAAAAAAAAAAAATTAACTTACATACTTCACCTTTAAGTAGTTTGAGAGTGTAGAGAGACTGACTCTAAAGTGTTCTTTTTAGGCGATTAGCTTGTCACAGTTCTCTGATTGGTAGATATTTCTCCATAGAATCATGGGTAATGTAGTTTTTTACCAGGAATTTCACTCTTGAGCATGATGTTAAAATAAAAATTAGTTAAAATAATGCAATTTATTGCTTCAACAAAAGAAGATAACATTGATTAACAACCTCATAGTCTTTAATTTTGTAAACGTTATCATTCAAACTCAGTTACCCTATGGAGAAAATTAATGAGATTTTACTTCCAGAACCCGACTGTTGCACTCTTTGGCTGAAAAAAAGAAGAAGAAAAAAACAGGTTGCCCCACCCCAAATGAACACCATTGGTTGAGCCAGTGTTGAGTTGGGATGCTAAAATAAACAGTGAATAGCCACAGAGCCGCAATCAGAACAACAAGGGTAAATCAACCTACAAATGGTTTAGATGTGTTGTCTGTGCACAAAAAGCTGGGGCAGGAGACAGTATTTTAAAAATTACACTCTTCAGCTTTAAATGAGCCAATGAAAGTCCAGTTTTGACAACTTGATTAAGAAAAATCTACATGTTCATAGACGTCTTTGAAAAGACATTGAAAATAATCAGCCACGATTTTCCTCAGGGTATTTGTTGGCATCTTTATCGAGAGCAATAAAGGAAATGGACCCATTCTACCACTGGAAGCGAACAAAGACATGATTCAACATAGAGGAAGAAAGAACTGAAAGGTGATGCCTCATGGGAGGGAAGCAGACAGGAAGTCTGCCAAATCAATAACACATTATTAGTTTGGGGGGCATGAAAAGAGATAGGTGAACCTTAATACACCTATGATATCTTCATAATAACAATATTGAGATTTATAAATGGGGAGGGGGGTGGGGGGGTGGGGTGTTGAAGGCAGATACTCGGGACAAGTGAATTCCAGCTGGCTTTATTAGCTGCCAGTCTCGCTGCCAATATGTTCCTTGACTCCACTGCCCGAAATGGTAACTGTCCTTCGTCAGATCAAATTAAAGAGACTGACAGGCAATAAGAAATTTGCGGCATTAAATGCATTTTCCTTTGCTGTGCATTCATGGCTCTTTACATACAGAAGTGTGTGTGTTTGGGGGGGGGGGGGTTGCTTCAGATAGAGCTTTTATTAAAGCAGGTAGAATTTTCTAACTCTAGGTCCTCCTGATAAGCATTGACAATGACACAGGAAGCTGGAAGACATCCGTGTGACATCCCGTCACTTTTTCACACTATTAGTCTGTGCAGTGTCCACAGAGTTTACGGATGGTGAACAGGCAAACATCTGCATGCTACATTACACGACCAAAATTGTTTCTGGGGTTTTGAACTACTATTTAATTGCCGTTTGCTGCCACATATGCGTCTTTCTCTGTCTTTTGTTACTTTAATGTCTCTTTCTTCTACATTTCTCCAGATGCACTGTTCACAGGACCCCACAATCCCTCTCAAGCTGACTTTTTGTTCAACTGGCCACACAGGGAGTGCTCTGTAAGCTGCTCTTGCAGAGAACCCACTTCACCTTCAGATTCTGAATAGAACGTTGCAGATGCTCAGGCTCTGCTGAGATCAGAAACATGGTGGGCTAAGCTTTACTTTAGGTGCTTTAAGTCATTTTCCTGTGTCGAAAGTATAAATAGCCTTCAGTACACTATATCGACAGGGACAATGTACAAATACAGTGATTTTAAGAAAAAAAACTGAACCCTGAAACAATAGTAAAAAGATAAATAAATAAGTAGAAAGAAATGTGGTTTTAATTCTAATTTTAACCATTATCTTACAATTAAGGTAAAAATGGGGTTCCACAAAAGATTTTACAAAGATTTTGTTTCTATTTTACAAAAAGTTTGGATTGGTGTATAGGTGTATATTTGGTACTGATTCATTGGTATCTGCCAGATACAACCAACCATGCTGGCCTATAGCCTACTGATAAGCCAATAATTATTTTCATGTTATTATGGATGGCAGACATTACAATTCAATACTATTAAAAAAAACAAAAAAAAAACACTAACCTCAAATTTAAATGAATAATTGTTAATGCTGCAAGTGAATTTAGGCATCACAACATTATAATGTACTGTATAAAAAAAATGGACATTCATTTCAAGATTTGCTAAAGACCAAGTTTAACCGTGTTAATAAATGAGTGTTTTAAAGATTAAGTGAGTGTTCTGAAGTATATAGAATATTACAGACCATATCTGAAATTAATAACAGACTCACTCAAATATCTGCAACATCTCATTTCTCGTAAAATAAACACTGAACTGAATAAATGCTTGTATTTACAAACACTCAGTATTACATCTTAACATGCTCACATTACAAGCACATATCAACATGAATGCTATTTCAAATTATTACACACACACACACACACACACACACACACACACACACACACACACACACACACACACACACACACATACACAAAAGAAAAAATAAATCTTAAGCAATTTGCCAAGACAAGCGCTCAGGTTGAGACAATGCCAAAAACTCAAAGCTGTCGCTCTAAGAGACTCCAAGGCCTTAGTTGGCACTAAAATAGCTCTGGTAAATGCTGTATACCCACTGGAGACCTAGAGACATGAGTTTCATGCCAGGAGGACTCGCTGCTTACATAACCCTGCCAACTCAGAGGCCCGTATAGTACTGAGTACATGTGGGTATATGTTTGTGCATGCCCTCTGTGCCCTCTCAGCATGCGGCATGTGCTCAGTTGCCCTGTAGGTCAGAGGTATTGGGCATAGTGCCTAGCACTGACACAGACTGGGCATCTGACTCCTGTCACTGTTCCCATAGCCCAGGCAGCAACAGCCTGGCATGGCCCATCGACAACTGGTAATGTTGGCACACAGACCCAGAAACATTCTTCTACATGCCATCTATTCAGCCCAGAGCTGTTTGGCATACATTACTCCCCCGATTCTGTCTGAGACGGCCTCTCATTCCCTAATCATTAAATAGTTTGTATTTTGATCCTTTTCCATGTGAAATACACTTGTTTAACTTGTTGCTGTAAATGTGCTGTTTGAATTTTTAGCGCAATTTTCCACCGGACAAAATTGCGCTTGTTAACTCATGATTTCTGTTCTGTGCGTCTGTGCGCACCAATCTTGCACTTCTATCTACTCCTCAACCAGACCACCTAGAGACTTCGGGTTTTCGGCATTATGTTAAGGAAGGTCTAATCTCGGGAACGCACAAAAAAAATCCAGGAAAAGATTTACTATCTCTTAGTGTTGTGATCCCATGAGGTGAGAAAATTGCGCTAAAACACTCACCGAGTTTTTATTACTTGTTTCTTTATATTTGATTTTAGATTTTGTCTGTTCAGTAATAGACAGACTTGCCTTTTGTGCCAAATCAGTGTTTTACAGTGTATATCAAATACATCAAATGATTTAAAGGAACATGGGTTCAAAACAAGTTCAGGTTAATCGACAGCATTTGCAGCATAACGTCTCTTATGTTCTTACAAAAAAAAACAATAATGGAGGTCACGATGAGGCAATAAAAATGGACATAAATTTTACCAATTTTTGGATAATCTAATATACTGTATATATACAGTACCAGTCAAAAGTTTGGAAACATTACTATTTAAGTCTCTTATGCTCATCAAGCCTGCAGTTAAAAAAAAAAAAAAAAACAGTAATATTATGAAATACTATTACAATTTAAAATAATGGTTCTCTTTTTTAATATACTTTAAAATGTAATTTATTTTTGTGATGCAAAGCTGAATTTTCATCAGCAAGTACTCCAGTCTTTGGTGTCTTATGATCCTTCAGAAATCATTCTAATATGATGATTTATGATCAATGTTGGAAACAGTTGTGCTGCTTAATATTTTTTTTATAACCTGAGATACTTTTTTTCAGGATTATTTGATGAATAAAAAGTTAAAAAGAACTGTATTTATTTAGAATAGAAATCTTTTGTAACAATATACACTACCGTTCAAAAGTTTGGGAACAATAACTATTTTTTTTTTAAGAAATTAGTACTTTAATTCAATAAGGATGCGTTAAATTGATAAAAGGTGATGGTAACGATTTGTATTGTTAGAAATGTTTTTATTTTGAATAAATGCTGTTTTATGAATAAATGCTGTTAACGTTTTACTCATCAATGAATCCTGAAAAAAGTATTCCAAAAAAAATATTAAACAGCACAACTGTTTCCATCATTGATAATAACTGAGTATCAAAACATCATATTAGAATGATTTCTGAAGGTTCATAAGACACCAAACACTGGAGTACTTTGCATCACAAAAACAAATTTACATTTTAAAATATATTAAAAAAGAGAACAATTATTTTAAATTGTAATAATATTTCATAATATTACTGTTTTGTTTTTTGTTTGTTTTTAACTGCAGGCTTGATGAGCATAAGAGACTTCTTTCAAAAACATTAAAAATAGTAATGTTTCCAAACTTTTGACTGGTACTGTATATATGCGTGTTTTTTTTATGTTTTTGCATTATTTTAGTTTCGTGTGTTATCCTGATGTTTTGTCTGTTTATTGAGATGCCAATTTCTATGAACTCTGATTCATCATGTGGCTTTCTATTTTACAACCTGTATTATTATAGTGATTATCAGTACATATTAAGGTAAAAAGCAGATTTTTGGTAGTAGATTGGTATATTATATCAATTAATGAAATATCATTATAAGTCGTAAAATACAGGCACCAATATACCATCCTATAATACTTGAAATATGTCACTTTTTTTTTTTTTTTACGGTAAATTTAATAGGATATTGATTTACTGTGTATTAGCAATTTTTCACACTAAAATCGTGCATGTTAACATTGTTCACTTCCATTTTAAGTGTCTCACTGTAACCTACCACTGTAAAAGGGGGGAAAGTCTAAATTAACTTTTGTGGTAATCAACATTATGCCACAAGTGCTGTCAATTGAGCTTAAATTGCATTGAACCTGGGCCATTCCTTTAATGAAGCTCACATATTCTCACCACTCTGTGACATTTCAGCCCCTTTTCATGAGCAAACACCCAAATCCCAGGAGGTTTTGTGGCTATGAAGCTTTGCAACATGGTGCCTGGTGTGTAAAATAAATAAAAACGTATGCTAACACAATTGGGTGGGAGACCTTGCGTGTGTGTGTGTGCGTCTACGTGTGTGTACAGAGATGGATCACCACCGCCTCTATCTTCTCCGTGGCCATGCCTAACAGCGCGTCAGCAGCGGGCCGATTTACATTAGGGAGATTTAAGCTGTCTGAGCCAATGGTGACAAGTCAAGGTGTTTCACTTTAATTACAGCCGGCAAGGTCACATCCCTCCCCGCTCACCCTCAGTCTCAAGGAGTACAGAGAGATGGCAAAGAGAAAGAGAGGGAGCACTCACGCATGTTCTTTACATTTATGTTTAAAGACACCATGTTTTTGAACACAGCCTTAATTACAAACACTGACACGTGAGTCGTGACCAACGTCTCTTGCACTTCCACAGCGACAAAACAAACAGGTAACAGTCCGTTAGAAATAATATCACATGACAAAATAAATGCTGGGTTAGGTTAAAGCATGGGAGGCTATTTCTTTAATGCTTGGCATTGCATTGTGGATGACATAATGTATTATGATGCCATAATATGAAAGATTTCGCTTTTTTCAGCTCTTCGTTTTACAATAGCTGCCTGTTTCGCGCACCCCGAGGCTGTTGTTCTGTAAAGTGGATATGACAGGCGCTGAGTGCAAACAGTAGCTTAAAGGTGTGAGATTTCAGACCATCAGTAGCCCTCTGCAGGATTCAGGAAACTGCGCTGATGAGAGGTGTCAGACAGGTGTCTAGGGGTCTTTTTCTCTCCATCCCATGACAAGTGAGAGCAAGCCCCCTGGGCAAGCTGATAGTCTACATTGCCTATCTCCTCACACATCTGTCACTGAATCCCAGGCCTCACTTGCCCCTTTTCCACCAACAGGATCCTGGTACTGGTGCTGGAGCTCAGTCTAGAACCTTTCCTCACATTTACACTGAAAAAGGTGGTTCAGGACCAGAAAAACAGATAATGTGTGCACCAGGTAAAGGTTTCAGAAAAACATACTTCTGATGTTTGCATCAAAAGCTGGGCGTGATGGTATAAATTTGCTGAATCAAATAACTTTCAATGTTAAAATAGCTCAAAGTAAGTCTTTTTCATTTTGCTTCAAATTTTTATATTAATATTAATATAAATGAAATTAAAGGGGGCCTCATCAAACTTCCAAGGGGCCACGGGTTGATTTAAACATGTTTAAATTATCCAATTATTGTTGGCATTTTAAAACAACTTAAAGGTGCCATATGTCATGTCTGGCAAAAAAAAATCAAGTCATACTCCACATTCCATACCAGATGGGGGCAGTATACCTCCAGAAAGTGAATTGGTCTATGCTCCGCCCCTACCTTCTTAGCTGCACATATACAAGTTAAAATAGGGACAACATCTATTTAGAGTGTTACGCTGCCCGCCTGAAGCTAATTTAGCAGCATATATCAAGTTTGATTTTCATTAGCAATACCACTTCTAGCTAAGTTATCATTAGTCACCAAAAAACATTCGGTCTCATTACACCTTGCAATGTTTTCCGTTACGTTTCGTGCGTCCAGGGTGTGTAAAGCAGAAGCAGCCTGGCCAGCGGCGGAGTATGCGCGATCCGTGAGTGCTGAAGACGTTCTACACGGCTTTGATGGGTGCGCAGGAGGACACAAATGGGCGGCGACAGCTTCTTCCAGTGGCGGGAGCTTTTTCCTCAGCGCCGTCAACAGATAGAGCGTTACTAAAACTGTATACACCGCCGCCGACTTGAGCTGCAAAGAAGCTCTGGCCGCCCTGTCAAGGACGCTTGTCAAAAAGTACGGGGAAACTTGACCGCTCTGAATATAGTGAGTGAGTGCGCGCGCATTTTGGTATGATCGTTCACCCGCCAGTGTGGCGGATAGCTTTTTGAGATTTTATTTGTGCTTCAGAGCGCGGTTTTTTCCCTGCAGCGGGTGGTGGTAGGGGTCTCTTGCCAAGGGCTTCAGCCATCCTTCCGCTCTCTTCCCTGAACTGAAATGTAGTAGTGGGCTGTACTTTCCACATCAGGTTCAAGTACGCCCACAAGCCGTGCGAGTTATTCGTGTATTGCATGTTTGGCTGGTGGTTATGTTGCCCGTATACCGCCTCCCATGGCCGAAACTGGTATTACGACACCTGTCGGGCCGTGGCTAGTAATGCTAATGCTAATTAAGGTTGATATCTCTGCAGCACTATAACTTGACATTTTTTTAATGACATCATCGCCCTTATTTCTTCTCATTCTTTTGATGTGTGTAGCTCATTTTTGGGATATTTTTACCTCAATTGTTACATATGGCACCTTTAAAATGACTTAAATAACGAACTCGTTTTTACAGAACATACGGTTCTTGAAACTTCTGTGATGAATCATGGTTAATTAATTTAATATATCAATACTCTCAGTTTCTGTTAATAAAAAAGTTTGAAAACAAGAAGCCTTGTTTTAGTTACAGCAGAAATATCTTACTTCATCTGGGGGGGGGGGGGGGAGTTGAAAACCACTGGTATAACGAAATTGCGCTATACGACAAAACGTGAAAAGATTAAACAACGACCACAATGTGCTATTCTATGCGCTCAGGTTTAGTAACAAAGTCAATTGTGTCATTGTTTGACTCTGAAGTCTGCATATGGGAGTATGTGTGTGGAGGTGGGCAGACTTTGAACTGAAACATTTTGAAAGCATTGCTTTTTGGAAGCACCGTATCAAATTCAGATGGTTCGTCTGGGACTTATCATGCTTTCACGTTCCCAGTCTAGCGTCTCGTTTTTACGCAATATTACAGACCGAAACCCCCTACGGGATGTGTTTAAGAGCAGAGCTCACTGAGTGGCATTGAATTCAGATCTAAATGCACACAAACGCATTTGCACATACACATACAATCAGGAAGACGGTGAGCTGTCAGTTGAACGCAGCCATACCTTTCTTATCGGCATCACAGCTTTTCCAGAGAAAGCCATGGTCAAATTAAAAGGAAGGGGGTGTGAAGTGGAGAGAAAAAAAAGAGGGAAGTGCCTTCTGGGGAAGTTATTAAAAAGAAAAATAGAGAGCATAGAAAGCTGGCTGCAGTTCAAAGGGGGAGGGTCCTTTGCCTCTTAAGACTCCAAATGGCAGTTGCTGGCAAGGCTGCAAAACACACAATGCCTCGTGGCCAAATGGCAACACACAACTCTCTGACAGGAAATTGTGAGGGAGGGGGGGCATGGAGGTGAACTAATGTGGTACCATTTCTTGTCTAGGCAAATGAAGGAAATGACCTAAAGTGATGCTAACCCTTAACCACAGGGAAAATGAGAAAGGGTGAAACCCTGGGCCAAAGGGAATTGGACTCTGTATGTTATAATTTTTATGACTGACTGTTATGAGAGACCAGACTCAATCGTTTGGGTCTATTCTATATAGCTTATAATCATGATAAGCGCCTTTTAGCCTTAGTCACAGTAAATAAATGCATAGAGAGGATTATGCGAATACCGTGGTTGGAAATATAAAAGGCATAAACTATACAGATCAACCCCAAATGCGCATGTATACCAACACTCTATCTAAACCACCAATTTAATGAGACACTATTTCATTGCATGTATGCAGCTAAGCAGATTTATGCACAGTCCTCCTCTCCCACCGCTGCTGTAGCCCTGACCTCAGGTCAGTAGCAAGGCTGGATGGAGGAACGCAGGCTCACAGTTCATCATTACAGTCTACAACGCGCGCCCAATACACAACACACCCAGTCTCATTCTTAATCATTCTGGTTATACGATACAGCACATGGAGACTAACACAAATCAACCCTGGTAGTACAAGAACATGTTACAATGCAAGAATATTATTTATATAATTAAATTGTTACTACTTCTACATGAGCAAGAATGCTGTTGTTCAGAATTTCAGCAGGTAAACAGCCATGCGGCGCGCACACCAACAGCATGATAGTGATTTTGCTTTTATACAACAGTTCAATCAACAAGAAGTTAATGTTGATTAACTTATATGCAATACTTCCTGACAATTTGTTAGTTTTTGCTCTGCCAATCTAGATAATTCCAAACAAATCCACAGCATTTGCGCGTCTCTGAGCAAACACACAGCAGAACTTGAATGAATCAATGTTTCGGAATCGGGTGAGTGAATGATTCAATGATTGCTGCGTCTCAATTCGCCTACTTATACTACGCCTTAAAAGTATGTACTCTTTTTGTGAAGAAAAAGTGCACTCTTTTGAGTGTGTAGCAGAAGAGTAGACAAGCTTTGGGACATACTATCAAGTCCTAAAATTGCGTCTTTAACGGTTGCTCTCTGTCGCTTAGTTACACGCATCCTGTCACGCAAACTGGCCTGTCAATCATCTTGTCAAAGATAAAATCCTCCACATTTCATTTACTTTCATTTCCTACTGTATCGGAGAGAAATGCAGTAGCACGTTGATCTGCAGTTGTGGGTCTTTCATGCAGAGAACTCTCCTCATACAGTATTAATGCATAATGATGCATTTAAAAGTCAATGGCCAAATGGAACTTTATAAAAGTCCACATTGTAATTGCAGATGAAATGTAACACGGATAACATTAAATAAATACTTTTCTATCAGGTTAAACTTTGATTAGTCACTTTATCTAAACCTCTCACTGTCGGTCATGCCTATCCGCCATGTTTTGTAGTTTTTTAAAACTTTTTACTCGTGTTTGTAGTTCCTCCTCCAATGCGCAGTGGGTTGTGGGCAATATTAGCCTTTAGAGTGTGCACGGATCCATACTTCGAAAACCCACCGGAAATAGTAGTCCATCCGGGGACTTCTGGCATACTCTTTTCAACATACTATGCTTTGGGACACACTTATTTTAATCTCACATACTGTTTAGGATGAATAGTAAGGACATTGAGACGCAGAGGATCACATGTTTATGTGTTTGAACTAATCTAATTAGTGAACGATTCAATACCTCACTCACCTCTAGTTTGTTCATAAATTAATCAGTGTTTGAACAAATCGACTTGCTCATAAAAGACACTTGTTGCCACCTACTGGAGCGATGTAACCTGCAGAAGGGTCACAGAAAAAACATCATAATGCAGCTTGTTATGAATTATTATCATAAAAATCAATTCATATTTACCATGATAACTGTGATGTTAGGTACATGTTGCATAGGCAGATAAAAAAAAAAAAAACGAAGGATGCTGATGTCCATTTGCGCATATATACTGAATGCAGAGTGGGATAATAGGGGTTGAATGTGGGGTGTCTGAAAGAATTTACTGGCTTTGGCCCAGTACCTCATGCCGCCACAAACAATGACCCAAATCCAATGACAAACAACCCATCAGTGCACATAGTATGCACAGAGGGTCCTTCTTGGACCATCTGTCAGACTGCAAGTTGCAAAGCCATTGAAAAGTTAAATCAAAGTTTATTGTTCATGTATGCACACTAATGTCAACATAACAATGAAATGTGAGTTTCAGTGAAGATTTCAAGTATGTAACATGCTCTTAGTCCAGTCTGAAAAAACAATCCGCATTACTATAGAGCTCATTTTGAAAAACAGCATTTCTGTCTCCCAGGCTGAACAAAGCGAAGGGCCAACCAGCGTTTTATATGGTCATTCAGGAGAGCGAGATTTGAGGTGAATAGGCCCAGATTCAGATTTGACA
This sequence comes from Scardinius erythrophthalmus, assembly GCF_964197995.2. NCBI lineage: Eukaryota > Metazoa > Chordata > Actinopteri > Cypriniformes > Leuciscidae > Scardinius > Scardinius erythrophthalmus. The sequence continues at coordinate 12,846,919 of NC_138236.1, forward strand.
GCAACAGCTGCTGAGAGATCTGCAAGCTAACAGCTGCTACTTTCAAAATGCCTTTATTTTTTCTTTATTTTCAATTAAAAGCCTTTTTTCCTCTCTCAATCCAGCTCTTTGCTAATAACATAATGGCAGGTGGAATGTCATTGCTGGGTGTAATGCAGCTAAGTCCTGGTTGCTGTTTTAATGCCTTTCTAATTGGAGCCCACTCTCTGCCACAGCGTGCGGAAGGCAAACAGAAATGATTTGTAAAATAACGACTGCGGAACTAATAACTAGCCCTCATCCTAATGTAAGGCTTTTTGTGAGGTGAAAAAAAAAAACCTGTGCGAGCCCTAATTGGGTTTGCCTCAAAAAGACGTTTTAAACTCATCATTTCATTTCACAGGCTTTTTATGTCACATTTTGCTGGAGAAGAAAAAAGTCGAAAAGAGAGAGCGCTCTCTCATCCATTTTGAGGTTAATGGTCAAGTTTCAAGCTTTTAAAACAGGGTGAAACCATGCTGAAAGGATTTGGGTTAATTAACTAGAAAGGTGTTTTACTTTTTTGCTTCTCTGGATGACTTTTGAAAGTGATTTTTTTCCCATGCCACACAAAAACAAACAAGCCATGTTTCCTCCCGAAAGTTACGTACAGAGACGGTGCATGGCTCACCAGATGATACACCACATTAGGTATTCTAAAACAAAACGTTTCCAACATTTTGCAGACAAAATGTCCTGAATATATAGGCCTCACAAAGAGTTTGACTTTTTATGCTAATCTGCCAATCTCCTCAGTCTTAATTCTGAAATTTGGGTGTAACAATGTATATCATTATGTCAATATATTGTGATATAAAAATGCGACAATATGGATCATGATATGAATGATGTGTAGGCCTATCGTGATAAAGATTTTTTTTTTATCCAAGACTCTTACTGTATTTATAAAGTAGCCTAGTTCACCCAAAAAAAGAAAATTCTGTCATCATGTACTCACCCTTATGTCGTTTCAAACCTAAAAGATTTTCGTTCATCTTCCAAGCACAAATGAAATAATTTTTCATGAAACCTGAGAGATTTCTGGATTTCTGTAATAACAGAAAAATAACAAATGTAATAACAAATTTAGGCATTTTAATCAACAGTACATTTTGTTAATAATGATAATAATAAAGACATTAGCCCCTGCGATCCCTGTGTATTTATACCCCTGTGTTTCAATTGTGTTTTTTCAGTCGTTGTTCTTGTATGTGTGTTCTAATTTGTTGCGCTCTTGGTTTCTCTTTTTGGATTATGTTCTTGTTCCAGGACTGGATTAAAGGGTTAGTTCAACCAAAAATGAAATTTCTGTCAGTAATTACTCACCCTCATGTTGTTCCAACCCCGTAAGACTTTCATTCATCTTCAGGACACAAATTAAGATATTTTTGATGAAATCTGAGAGCTGGCTCACTCCTTCATAGGCTGCTAGGTAATCGATATCTGCCATCACCGAAAAGTTAGTAAAGACAATGTTTAAAATAGTCCAAGGGACTACAGTGGCTCAACCTTAAGTTATCAAGCGACGAGAATGATTTTTGTGCGCAAAACCCCCCCAAAATAACGAGTTTATTCAACTATTCATTTTCTTCTGAGTGATTTCACGTAGTGTAACAGCGCAGCGCTTCTGGGTTGTACATCACACGCATCACACACATGACCAGCGTAGGCCAATAGTGAGCCTATACGTTCTGACGTAGGCCTACAACCCAGAAACGCTGCGCTGTTACACTACGTGAACTCACTCGGAGGCCAATATATATTTTTGTAATATAGGTAGTAGGACTATGCAAGAAGACTTCAGTTTATAAACAGCCCAAACAGAGCTCTCCTGCATTAGTGTCCTGACCTGCAGGTCCTGTTGAATCTCTGTCACATTGTAATAACCTGTCTTTTATCTTAAACACCTCCTCTCCCCTCAGGCCATGAGCACCTGCAAGCCTGACATATATCAAAAGATAATGGTAAAAGCTGGAAAATCTTTTTTTTATTTTTTTTTTATTGGAGTCTCCTTCCACTAGCAGGCAAGATGTGGCAAGGTGTACAAATTAGCCTCGGTTCTTTTCAGCTGTTTTACTCGTAGATAAACAATGTCCTTAAAAAGCCTCTTTCTAAGAGTTTGAAATATTATCTTGACAAAAATAGCAAAAGAAATAAGCCCAAGGTGAGAAAGTATATAATTCGTCTAGTGCTATACTGTGTGTTTGTTTTGCGAGAATGCTAATGAACAGGAGATAAACAACTTCGTAAAGCAGCATTCATCAATATTTGAAAACTATTGCTACTGTATGTAATTCATTTACTCTCCAAAATTCCTTACAAAACTCATTCAAATCATCGCAATTTACCATGAATGATACAAAATATGCACATTTGCCAAGCTCAGTGCTCATCAGGTGGCATCTCATATATTCAGATCTCCTTTAGCAACAGTCATAATACTGTAAAGTAACACACAGGAGATATGTTTTATGATATCATGTCTCATATAGGGTAGATTAGACTGTCTGTAGCCTGTAGCTATAGCTAAAAGCCACGCAGTGGACAACATCCACATCCGAGTTCATCCACTTTCACACACCTGCTCCAAAACACAGCTGCAACACTCCTTCCAGTCCACAGGAACTCACTTTCACAGCTGTAGATGCTTCCTTAAAGCTGCTTTAAAGTGGTAGAGCTAATCAGAGATCAGATCGAGCTTGACAGAATGGATGTTGCTCACTGAATGCTATCTGTAAGACTGATCTGGAAACAGTATAGCCTCAGGTGGCCGCCTCACCTTAAAATACCTGTTTTATGTACCAGCGTCTCAATTTCCCTGCCAAACATCTGCTTCCGAGTTCTTTAACTACCTCCATTATGGCTAATTACACAAGATCTTATCCAAGGACCGACTCTTAAAGTTCACTTACTTGCCTGCGTACAAGCCAATGGGGCGAGAAGTCTGTGTGTGTTAACATGAGCCTTGTGCGACAGATGAGAGAGAGAGTGACATTAGGGGACGTTGAGAATGGCAGAGATGCCCGCTCCAGCTGGTAGAGATGTCTGTGCCAAATGTTTGTCGATGCGAGCAGCTTGCCGAAACATGGCAGTAGAGACCTGCAAGGCCTTCGCAACGACCAGCTCAAAGCTATACAGGCCATCAGCTGCTGAACCCAGATACTCACTCACTGCCCAGATGGACTCATACAGGCATTAAATATAGTAGAAGAAAAAAACTGCTTTAACAAAGACATGAGGAATGTCTGTGTGAGTTCCCGTTACTAAGACTGTGCCGCCTTTGGTTTGCACCACTTTGTTAAAACCAAAGAGAGCCTCAAAAAGATGCTAAACCAGGCTTAAGCACATCATGAATGCATAAATGGCTTCTGTAATACAGTAAATTAAAGATTACATTAATTCTCTTGACCATAACTGTAAACCATGACAATCTTAATATTATATGACTGGTACATTATGCAGTATATGTAGATGTATTGTATACATCATCAGAATTTTCTTTTTTAACCTTTGTACCTTACCTACCCTTAAAGAGTGCATATTTGTATTATTATTATTATTGTCCCCTTTTGGTGTAGATAAGGTACAAAGGTGTCCATGTGAGGGTATTATTACCAGTGACGAGCTGTACTGTACTTTAAATTGTACAAAAATATATATATATATATTTTTATGTCATATGTCTATGTCAAACCATCACTTTAGCACAGTGGTTGTCAACCAGGGCGGCAGAACCCACTAGGGGGCCTCAGCAAACTTCCAGGGGGCCCCCATAAGTCTTAAAATTATTATATCTTAATTCAAATGATTAAAAAAATATAGAAAATATAGAGAGAGATGTGTAACATTAAACTGACATTCTTGTCTTGGACATAGGAAGGGTGTGGCAACACTTCTTGGTAACACTTTACTTTGATGGTCCCTTTTGAACATTCTGTTGACTTCAAATAACTTTGCAACTACATGTCAACTAACTCTCATTAGAGTATTAGTAGACTGTGCTAATATCTGCAAACTCTTTATTGTGATGCTCCTCTAACAGACACTCTACTGACTATAAGTAACTTGGCAACTACATGTCAACTTATTCTAACCCTAACCCTACCAGTCTACTAATACTCTACTAATACTCTAATGAGAGTTAGTAGACATGTAAGTGCAATGTTACTTGTAGTCAACAGAATGTATGTGTTAAAGGAACCATCAAAATAAAGTGAAACCCATTTCTTAAAAGTTAGTGAAACACAAAACTGTAGTAGTCCCACCCGATGAGCGTGAGATGGGGAGAGAAACTCCCAGGAGCAGCCAGATATCTTGTAAGTTCATTTAGCTAATGGTGGCCGCGTGAAATATCTAGACTGGCTTTCATTAAGGCAGGGCTGTTTTATTTGCCAACGTATAGCTCGGAGGACTGCCTGTTGAGTTAGCAGGGCAGCTCCATCTCGAGTCTGCGGATGAAGCAGAGAGCGGCGCATGAGAAATGATAGCAAGGCGTCTGAACGGAGCGAAATCAAAGGGAATCTGGTGTAGTACTTCACTGAGCACCGATTCCTGAGGTGGGTGATGTATGAATGTTTGATGAATCTACCACCATCTTTGCTGGAGCCTCCCCACACACGCGCAAGATTGAGTGCTCAGGCAGAGGTTTTGATAGGCATGCATAAGAGGGACGATGAAATACGCTCGCGCGCACACACACGTGGAGCGCTCAGAGCCATCGGGAGGGGGCGTGGAGGTGGGTATGTAGAAGGATCCGGGCTGTCAGTTGCCAAGATGAGTGCTGACAATCAGTCAGTGGGAGAACAATGTTTCCTGTCAGTAAGTACTCTAATCACCTCACTACAGTTTTAGTTAAACTGCTTTCTGCACACGCGCCTCTGACACCCAAACCGCTGTTCAAAGACTACCCTGAGGGTGGGGAGGTGGAGGGGGGGTAGTCAACACCAAGACAGGTAGGAAAGAGGGAAACAAACAACTGCATTTTCACCTCTCGCCGTTTTCAAAGCGCGCGGGAGGGTTGCGAACGGCGCGGAGAGAGAAAAGCGGCTCGCGCTGCCTGCTTCGCTCCAGCAGGTAGTGCCTGTCAGAACACATCGATGTCTACTAATTGGGTCATTTTTGATATGAGGACGGCGTGCCAGCGAATTGATGGGGGAGTGATCGGGGAGCCAAACGCCTGTGAGGCCGCTCTGGCACGCGATCAAAGCCGGAGCAAACGCCGCCTGCAGACAATCTGGCACGGGCTGGGCACTGCCAGGCACAAGAGCATCTGAATACAGGCCCGGCGCCCCTGCTGCAGTCACAGGATTGTAATTTGTTACATGGGCATTTCGGAGCTGTTGAATGAGGAGAGACTTAATCCACATGTGTAGTATGAAATTGGTGGTTTTGTACCAGTCTTCCTCCCTTCCAATGTCTCAAATCCCCCCAGGAATGACCACGCTGTATTGCCTGTGAAGGCGGACAGGGATCTCTAATCTGTATTCGTTTCTTGCTTTGACAAGATTTTGCTCTTTTTTGTGTGTTTGTGTATGTGTCTATTGGAGATTCTAAAGGCTGGAGCGAGTGATGTAGAAAGGGAAAAACCCCCAGGAAGTGTGCGCTATCATCCTCTCAGCATCCGTCCATCCCCCGTCATGTTAAAAAAGACAGGAACACACACCTCCCTCCTGCACTTGTTTGTTTGCGGAAATGTTTTTTTTTCTTTCCCTAACTTCAGTGAACATGTCTATAGGCTACCATATCTTCTTGATTACACATTCCATTAAAAAAAGCAAAAAAGATTTCTTTAATTTCTTAATTGTTTCTCTCAGACAGCAATGTGATTAAATAGAGACATTTGTTTATGCTGCTTTTCAAATGTTTGTAATGAGGAATACATATTAATTTGATCTTAATTTTATACATTTATACTTATAATCGTTGCTGGGCAGATTACTTGTTAATTGTAGTCTGTTACTGATTACATATTACATGAGAAAATAGTTGTTAGTAATGTAATATAGATTATACATTTTAGGTAATGTATTCATACTACTTTTTGATTACTTTTAGATTACTTTTGGCCTCACTTGTTTATCACTTAGATTTGAATGGGATTATTGTGTACCATATATATATAGGCTATATATATATATATATATATATGAAGAGTTCAGATGCAAAAGCCTCTAACTGCCATCTGAAATTTTCTTCTAGAATGATCATTTTATAAAGCTTGTATATTTAAGTTAAGTACTGTAATTTCACTTAAGTGACAATTAATAGGTAATTTGCATTGCCATTTAAGTGAAATTATTGAACTTGCATATATGAGCTTGATAAAAATGATCATTCTAGAAGAAAATTTCAGATGGCACTTAGATGCTTTTGCATCTGAACTCTTCATATATATATATATAGTGTGTGTGTGTGTGTGTGTGTGTGTGTGTGTGTGTGTGTGTGTGTGTGTGTGTGTGTGTGTGTGTGTGTGTGTGTGTGTGTGTGTGTGTGTGTGTGTGTGTGTGTGTGTGTGTGTGTGTGTGTGTGTGTGTGTGTGTGTGTGTGTGTGTGTGTGTGTGTGTGTGTGTGTGTGTGTGTGTGTGTGTGTGTGTGACATTCTTTATCAACAACATGAAATGCATTAAACATTACATTATGTCAGGGTTTCCCAAACTGGGGTTAGTGAAAGAACAGCGAAGTTCTTAATTAAATCATAAAACTGTAAAATGAAAAAAATGATTGGAAAATAAAACCAATCTTTAATGTTAAAAAAACCTGCATGTCATTGTGACTATTATCCGATATCAGAGAACTGTGACATGCAAATGTGTTGTTCAATTATAAAAAAAATTCACTTGTAGTTAATTAAATAGAAGTGTTCCACAGCTACAGTATATATCAGCAGTGTTTAGTAACTTGCATAATTGTTCATCTCAAACATGGTGTAATTGAGAGGTGTTTTTGTCCCCCGATTTTTTAGAAAGGAAAATTTAAAAGAGGAAAACGAAGAATTAGGGAGAATCAATAAATTGTGAAAAATTTACTTCCATTGTATGAATAACATGTGGCTAATTATGTAATTCATAAAAAAATATGATTATGAGCATTTAAAAACGTAAAATATAATCTAAGTACAAGTACTAAATTTTTAGAATCCAAATACATCCAGATTACATGTAATAAATTACTGTCCAACACTGCTCATAATGGATGTCAACAATTGTCTAATTTGTCATAAAAAATCATACTTAATTCTTAATTAATTCTCCTAAAGTAAAAAAAAAAAAAAAAAAAAAAATGCAATAAATTTGTTCTAGGATATATTTGTACAATTATATATTTTATACAGCAGTGCAAATAGATACATATACACGCAATACATAAAATGGTCATAAATATACATGTATACAAATCTGCATATATTTAATAGAAAAAAAAACGAATAATCTGTTCATGTATTTAAAACTTTCACATATTACATAACACATATCTATATTTTTTATAAAATGAAATAAACTCCATTTATTCACCTTTCACATACTAAAACTACTACTTTTCAAAGACTTTTCATTCAAGATTTCATGCTAATCTTTTATTTCAATTGACTACCTTATGTCAATGTGTAACTCATGTTAAAAGCTTTTCTGGTTGGTAAAAAAAATCTGGGACAACCACTTTAATTTTACTTATATTTATTGCAAGAGGGTAACATTCACAAAATTGTAATGTGAGCAGATTCCAATTTTTTAGATTAGTTAGATCTTTATATTTCCCAGCGGGGTCCTGTTTAAGCAATAATAAGATTAAGCCTTTTGCTGCGTATCTGACAGTCTAGGGTTGTTTGTTTATTTGTTTACATGGTGTCTCTGTCGCAATCTGGTTCTAGCACCATACTAAAGCAGTTCCAGTCGGGTAATAACTGTGGGGCAAACTCCCACACCTCCAGAAAGAGTCTCACTTCTCTCTCTTTCACTCACACACTTACACACTCACACTCTCACACACACACACACACACACACACACACACACACACACACACACACACACACACACACACACACACACACACACACACACACACACACACACACACACACACACACACACACACACACACACACACACACACACTGTTTGAATCCAGAAGAACTCTGAGACCCTTCTCCAGACCTCAGAAAAACCTCTTACTGGCCAACAGAGCAGAAGACAAAGGACAACTTCTCTCCCCATGCCAAGAAGAATCACGCCTCAGCCTCATACATAAATCATGAGATCCGGAGGAGTCTTTAAGAGAGAGAGAGAGAGAGAGAGAGAGAGAGAGAAAGACAGTCAGAGTGGGAAATAGGGAGAACCCAGAGGATATTTTGCCACTCAAATTCACCCACACTGTTGTGGGTGAGTTAGATCCACTCATATATATATTGAGGGGGGAAAGAACAAATAAACAGGTGCAAAGGAAATCCCTCTGAGAGAACCCCCAAAAGTGTTTGTGAGCTTGTGCATTTGCTTCCACGTGTGCTCATAAGTGCATGTGTGTGTGTGTCCACACACAAACAAGTAGGGGCTTTATATGTATGGGATATAGCAGCTCTTTGTGTTTGGAAATCCAAAGCGAAGCCAGCAGCACTGGGAGAAAAGCACCTGTTCAAAGGGACCTAAAAAGCCAGTGGAGTCCTCAATAGTCTCCATAAGGCCTGCTGAGATGCTGACTGAACTGTCCAGATCTCAGAGAGCTCTCTCTCCTCTTTCATCACTTCTACCCACTACTCCACCAGAACTGCAGAAAAAGTGCACCAAAAACATGCTGAGCTGACCGCTAAGACCTTATGCTGGCAAATTCAGACTGACCAGAATTGCCTTAAATAAAGTGCTAACAATAGTTATTTTATTGTTTTATATTGTTTATACTTGTTAACACTATAACAAGTATAAACAATATTATATATATATATATATATATATATATATATATATATATAAGGAATATGTAAGGAATAATTGACGACAGGCCGTTGAATTATTCAATTCAACGGCCCGTTGAATTGAATTTCTAATTTTTCTAATATTTTTCTAAAAAAAAAATTATTATATATATACAGTGTATATGTGTATATATATATATATATATATATACACAGTATATATACTATACACAGTGTATATGTGTATATATGTATATATACACAGTACTTTATAATAAATTTCAAACATAACACTTACATAAAATTAATTATACTAACTATCATTTTCATTTCTGAAAATTTTACATACTAAATATCATATTTTAATATAGCATATATAAATACATATAAGCACTTTAATTCTTCTTCAGTTGCTCAGCCATGAAGCAAAAGACCTGGAAAGTGGCAGCAAAATAAATCATACCAGACCTCTTCTATCTAGTATAGTGATATACTAGTGCTCAGAAGACAGAGGTCAGTAATGGAGAGTGGTTGGAAATGACAGAAAGACTGAGAGAAAAAAAACCTGAACTCTTTCCAGAAGTATTACACCATCCAATAGCATTTCCTCACAATGTTTCTCTTTTTACAGACTTTGAGCATCTCCAAAGTCCATCGTGAGTAATTGCTAGTCAATAGTCTTTGCCAACGGCATCATCGTCATTTATTATGTGACACCAAAGTTCTTTGTTTCAGAAAAGCAGGTCTGATTGGGAAGTTGCTAATTACACTGTCACAGAGCTATCAGTATGTTCCCGCTTCATGGGAAGTAAAGTGCAGCCTCCTGAGGGACCCTCATAATGGGGAGAGTGGTGCTATCACCTCGGGGGCTGAAGTGACAGCGTGTATGGATGTCAACGCCAGTTTGGTATGAGGTGTCTGACTGAGAGTACAGTTCACAGCGGGTCGATGACATCAACCCATCATCACCGTCACTGTTCTTACAGTTCGCAGCCACTCGTGCACTGCAGCGCCTGTGATGAGTATAATCATCACACTCTATCCGTTAAGTCTGACTATCACACGCTCATGCCCAGCCAGAAGACATATACTACTTGAAAAAAACAAGAGACCTCAGGTTAAAATAAAGCAGCTCAAATGGGAGATCAGAGGCTTGATCTATGTTAAATTGTAATGTCAAGTTAACTATGAAACAGCAAAGAAAGTATATAAAAGTGGATTATTGAATTTGAATGTTTTCTCCCATCAGTTAAATAAGCAGAGACAAGAATTCACAGAAGTCATTTTTGATATGGCAGCCTGCCAAGTGTCTCATGCGTTACTCATTTACTGAATTGCTTAAATGTTACTGATATTTTTACTGATTATGTTATTTTCTTTAAAGAGGCCATATTATGCCCTTCATTACAAAATCTTGATTTTGACTTTTGCAGCACCTCTCTTCCCAGTCTGTCTGTAACTGTTTATTCATGGTCTCTATGAAGCTCCTCCTTCCGAAAAGTGTGCAATGTGCTCTGATTGGTCGGCTGGACCAGTGTGTTGTGATTGGTCAACCGCTTTGTTTCGGAAATGTCACGCCCCTTACCATAACCACGAGTTTCAACACACCCAGGCCTCGCCGCTTTTGTGTGTGTATGTGTGTGTGTGTGTGTGCCTTGGGCGGGAATTATTTAAATGAGCGATATTGTGACGTGACGAAACGAGGCGTTTCAGGGAATTCAGAAACAATGCTTACTGATAACTCCCTTTGGAGAGGAATTTGTGCTTTGTAACTTGTTTCATGCTCAAACAGCAACATTTAACATTAAAGAAATTTGAAAATGTAAAAAAAAAAAAAAAAAAACATTTTTAGATCTTTTTAAACAAACAGAATGTGCCAAAGCTGATTTAGCCTGGATGTATGGTTTGGTCCTGATATGATATTTTTGAACGTCTTATTCCAATGTGCAAATTACGTTAAACATCTAAGTTGCAGTTCGGTCTAGTATTTAAGTTTTTTTGACTACTTGAAAACATAATAGGAAACATTTTATTTTGGTTACTTTTATTTTAGATGTGGTTTCTAAAACGTTTTTAAAACAATGTACTGCAACATTGTATATTGCAACCAAAATACAACATTGTGAATGGTTGTAAAAATGTTTTGTGTTTGCTGGGTTCTGCCCGTACTCACCAATATCAGTTTCTTGCAAAAATTATTTATTAACGATAAACTTGCAGCTCATATGTGCCACAGGGGTTTTCCAGACCACTATATTTGTATAAAAGACTAATGCGCCACAGAACAAGTATGCAGAGCGGTCCATGTGCAACCCTGATTTACTGTCACCCGCTGCCACCTCCAGCAGCCGGGCTGAGGAATGAAGGGATTGAAGTGGAGGGCCGTGTATAGGGATCGATGGTGGGGGAGGCCAATAAGAGCTCTCGCCCCACAGACATGCTGGTGGTACCGTGATTCTGCGGGTAATCAATCTACTCCCCAGGCCGCCCGGTCCAGCGAACAGCTTTGTTGCGCTGGGCCCTGTGGAGTCATGGAGGGAATCTGCTTTATTAAGACTCATTTGTCCTCTAACAAGCCACAGCGGTGGACAGGTGATAAAACACTACACCACAAACACATATTACCGTCATCATTGCCAACAATGTCAGTGCAGCCGCCGTCTCCCCCCGTGCAGGTTTGTTTTGTTGTGGCAGCTCACACAACTGAACGCAAAACAACACACTAAACATGTTGCCGATCAGAACATACAGAGAAAAAGTGCCATTAAAATCATTGTGAAAATTATGGATTTTTTATATATATACACACAACACTACAAGTTTGAGGTTAGTATGTTTTTGTTTTATGTTTTTTTATACTTTTACTCTGCAAGAATGCATTAAATTGATCAAAATTAAATTCCATCACTGGAAAAATTTTTATTTTTTAAATATATTAAAATAGAAAAACATATTTCCCAGAATGCTTTTGCCCAACCCTTCTCCTCAGATAACACAATTTACCATCTGCTGAAAAGTCATACAGTATATACAAATTTATTAAAAACTATTAACTATTAAAACGTATTTATATTTTTCAACAGTGTTCAAAATACTGTTAAGGACCTTGTGCTTTGACTTTGTTTGGGGGGCCACAGCAATAAAGAGAGTCAGACACCCCAAAACTTATAATCCTGGGATTTTAAAATGAACCTTGAAATATTATGGTACTCTAAGACAGATTTATACTCTGGCCACTAAGTCCATATTTCTATACGTTTGTTGGACTATGAATACTTAATGATGACGAAAACCTAATCATGATGACCTGCTCGTATTTCAGTGCGAAGAGAGCAAGGGAGAAAGAAAAACTGAAATTAGACGAACAGCAAAAACTATCCCCAAGGGCCTTTTTTACAGTTAAATGAAATAATTAGAGCCAACTCCCCTGTGGAAGCACTTTTTAAAATTCATTTTCAAGGAAATAATTAGTTTTTTTGTAATTACGTGTGTGTGTTGCATCTTTAATCTTTAATCACTGGGAGGCAGCACCCCTTTGGGCGGCAAGGTGTTACGCTACACCTATTTTTTTTGGAACACTTGTATTTTCGCTGAATGTCCATGCGGAGTGCCAAAAAATTGGCTTGAATATGAGGGATGCATACCAATGCTGGAGCTGACCAGGCATCATGTACCAGTGCTTGAGGAAGCCTTTGCTTAATTGGGCCATAAGGTTCAGAGGAAGTCCCTTTTGTGGCAAGAGAAATATTAATTATATACAGCCCTCTCCGACTATTGACGTAGCAAAAATCTCAATAGAGCAAGAGTAAGAATAACCTCATTTAGCCTCATGGGCCATTGCATATTTCAAACAGCCAAATTTATATGGAAAACAAAGGTCAATGGCAACAAAGGGATACAAAAAGAGCAGGGCAATTCAAGAACGATTGTCCAAATACATGAATATTAAGTTAACAAGCAAATCTTAAGAAACATGAGTGTTAATGCAACAAAATACTTCACACTGTGGCACAAAAAAAATCTAAAACACATCTCAGTTCTTAGTAGTGGCCATAGTGGGCTTGAGAGCCTTTGTTTGTATGTTCATAAAATCCTCCTCACATACACAAACTGCACTTTAAACAGGACACAGCATTAGCGGTTAAGCCCTGAGATTGGATGTGGGATCGCCACCGGCGGTTTAGTTTATGCTTGGCCACAGCATCTACTGCGTAACGTCTTTCCTTGGAGCTCTGAGCTCCCAGGCACTTGTATTAATTGAGCTAGTAATTGAACAGTTGTCTTCATTAGTTCTGGTCCCCTGCACACGAGTCTTGGTTTCGGGATTACCAGAGATGTGTTTGCATGAGGAAGAGGGGGTTGAAGCCCTGAGGTGGATTTACAGAGAGGGGTTTCAAGCTCACACTGCTGGATTCTGTGAGAGGAAATGAGAGATGACCAATGTGTTCACCCTAGCAACCAGAGCTAATCCTAACAAAAATCCATGAGATGGAATTGCAGAGGCAATCAATATAATCAATCGCCAAACACCACAACAACAAACGATATAGTTATAGTACCTGGTACCTGACACACTCTGAGGAAGGCTGAACGGCTGAAATGCGTCAGTGTGTTTTAATGTTTCTAGAGTGAGCCATGGTTTGAATAAAGGCTTTTTTAACTGGAAGAAGTGCCTTGGATCTTTTTTTTCTATAAATACAGATATAGTTATAGTGTTTAAGTTATATGAATAAATGTAGACTTTTATGTCTGATAAACTAATTATTACCTACAAATGATTCTTTGAGCTGGATGGTTTTAGTCAATTGATTAAACCAATTCACAAAACCTGAATTGTTTCATTCACTGGTTATTGCAAACAAATCATTCTTTTGAGTTGGTTTCAGTAAAACATATGAATCAGTTCACAAAACCATTCACTTGTTAACGCTATCAAATCATTATTTTGAGTTGGATGTGTTTCAATTAATCGATTGAACTAATTAATAGAACCAATTGGCTATTGCTAACAACTTTTTGTTGCTTTCAAATTTTTCATTGACGTTTTCAATGATTTGACTGAACCAGTTCACAAAAAGTTTTGTTCGCTCATTATTGCTAACAAATGATTCTTTGAATCAGACGTTTTCAATTACTGACAATGATTCACAAAAATGATCTTCCTCAGATCGTTTTTCCCCAAAGCCAACTATGGTCTCAAGTTCGGTCGTTACCAATAGAGTTCAAAGGAACTTGCGACCATAGTTGGCTAACAATGCTTTTGGGAAACGCACCCCTGAATGGTTAGTTCACTGGTTATTGCTAACAAATCAGTCTTTTGAGTCAGATGGTTTCAATTAATCATTTGAATTGGTTATAAAAGCAGTGTGATTGATTAGTTTACTGGTTAATTCTATTTTAGTTGGATGTTTTCAATAAATCGATTGAACCGATTTATAAATCACCAATCTAAATGACTTTTAACCTTTTAATGGCTTCAATGAATCATTTGAACCAGTTCACAAAACCGCTGAATATTTTTTTCTAAACAGGAGAATTGAACATTGAACTGTTTGAAAGAACTCTGTTTCACTATAATCCAAATAAGATCTTAAGGGGAAACTAAAGAAATGACTTAAAGCATTCCTAAGTGCTTTCTACCATCATGTTTCACAGTAAAAAAATTAAATAAAAAAAACACAAGAACACAAACTACTGAGAAACAAGCAGGCTGCGGCTTGGCAAAGCAATGCGCTTGAGGTCAGGCAGAACAGAGAGAAAGATAAAACTAAATTAACTAAGGGGTCCCTGACCCCCTTTCGGATAGTTTTAAGTGGTTTACAAGAGCTGCAAATCCTCACAAGATGAATAAAAAGCTGGTGTCTGACCTCATTCTAAGTCTGAGTTATTGACAAAAAAGAGAGAGAACGTGTAAGAGAAAGTGGTTAAAAAAAATTATACTTTGACTTCCAAAGAGACATCTCCAGCCCCTTTTAAGATGCATTTTAACATCAGCTGCAATTTGCATCCCACTCTGCCGACCAATTATTGTGGCGTGCAACGTGGAGAGGCAACAGTTCCAGAAACTCAAATTGTCAAGGAATAAAAAACAAAATATACCAAATAAAAAAATAATAAATAAATAGGTACACCTCAGACTTCAGGAAGAGTGGGTTAGCATGCCTGCTGATTTGCCAGAGGATTTAGGACAGTAGTTCTCCTCACAGCGGCTCGTGGTGAAATAATTATGCCTAAGTGCTTTCAGAGTTACGCTGAAAATGAAAAATGGTGCTGGTGTCCGCAGTTAAATAATGTTAATGACTTCGACTAGAAAAAATGCAATGCACTTTGCAGAGCGTGTCAAGAGCATAGCACATTGTTGGCTTAAAACAACCAACTTCACACAATATGGAGGGTTTTGACAGGGGGTTGGCTGGGGGTGAAGATCAAGCCACGCTTTAAATATCATACGCAGCGTGTGGCAGACACATAACACCTGTTTGCGAGGAGTTGAGACACCTTCTTTCTCTCGCTGATGCGGATTCAACGATTTCCTGGTAGCTAACAGCTTCTCGAAATGGGAAGTCGTTGCACCAAACTGGAACAAACAACGGCAGAAAGCATCATAAAAGGGATATATTATGAATATTCAGCGAGGAGGGAAAACTGAATCCTTCATTTTCACCTTTCCTCCGTTCACTACATTGCAGCTTTTTCTTAACTGCATAATTAATGAGCAAAAAAAAGGAGTGTGAATTTGTTTGTGTTGCCAAATAAAAAGTGGTGAAAAGACAGGTTTTTTTTTTTTTTACTTTCTTTTTCTGTTTTGTATTCTTTTGTGAAAACAATAGCAAAATATAAATAGTAGACATTATATATCTTGTTGCATTTTGTTCTGTAATCTTATGGATGGACGTGACCCGGATTATATTGCTAAAGCAAACAGCCATTAAAAACAGCAAACAATATCTAACAGCTAAATGCTCTAATTTTTTGTCTAACAATGACCATTTGTAATACACAGTCACTCGTTCTGTCACTTAAAACAACCTCATGATAAATCCTTCCTGCTCAGACATAAACACAAACTCCCTTTGAGCAGACGCAAGAAGAAACTCGCATTTGTTTCTCTGACATCAATTGTTTCAGCTGTAATTTTCTCGACCTTTCTGTGCAGTCTTTATCCGCGAGAGCGTGATGTGCTTTTAAAATCCTCGCAAGCTATTTGCCTTCATGAAGACAACTGGCCATAAAAAAGGGACAGAAAAAGAAAAAGTAAGAAAAGGGGTAACTGCATATTTGCTCGCTAAAGGGAGGTGTTTTTTTCCCCATCCCTCCAAAGGTACACGCATCCCCCCAGGAATAGATTAACTGACCTAGAATCAGCTGTCAGAGTTTGATACATTCAGAAGTTATGCAGAGAGGAAACTAGACAAATTCATGCATTTGTGATCCATCCCCGCTCTGGTGTACAGAGAAGTAAGGGGAACATTAGATGCGGCTTGGCTGCAGGCAGGAAGAGAGTAAGACAGGTATATGAAAGAGGCAGCAGAGGCTAATCTCGTAACCGTAGCCTAAAGAGACAAACTTCCCCTTCAGTTCTGGAGCTCCATTATAATCTGTTACGCTCTTGATTTCTATGGCCAAATGACAGAATCCACCCCTCTCAACAGCACACCTCTGCCCCTCAATCTATCACCACTGTTACAGCACAAGAGGATGAGTTTCTCCTCTCGCCTGTAATGTTTTAAAGACAAAAATACAATTTGTAAGTCTGTGCTCAAACTCCCAGAAACATGAAATTATATATTTGGCACTTTCCATGAATATGGTACCCTTTTTACTTTTTTTTAAAGCATTCAGGACACAAATACTATTGTGTAACTATTTAATAACCAGGGCTCCAAACAAAAAAAATCAATTAAGGAGCCAATGGCTCCTATAGGGGAAAAAAACAGGCGCCAAATAATTTTTTTAAGAGCCACATAACAATGCACCTACTTTTAGTCACCCTGTTGTGTGCATGTCTCTCCTCTTCTTACAGTTTCAGCATTTTCATCTAGTGAATGTTCTGGGAACTGGAGCTTATTTGGTAACTGAATGTCATTTCCGACTTATGAACTATTTCATAAGTTCATATTTTGGCGCTTTCACCCAGTGAAATGTTCACGCAAAGCATCTCATTTCATGACGTTAACAAAACAAATGAAGCGATAGGCTGGGCGATATGGCAAAAATATCATATCACGATTTTTTTCAGGAAAATCACAATTCACAATTTTATCACGATTCTTTTTTATTAGGGCCCGAGCACCGATGGTGAGAGGACCCTATTGTTTTGTTGGTTTTACTTTTTTGTGACTGAGCATTACAGCCAAACTAATGTCCATATTTTAAAAACAAAGCCTTAGGTAACAAAATATAAAATAAAAAAAGAATGGCAGAAAGGGGTGAAGATAAAAAGTGTAGTCCTTATTTTCTTTGTTATTAAATATTAAGATCAAAGATAAACATTACACATACACAACTTAATATACAAATGAAATAAAGAGTGTTTTGTTTTCAGCTACAGTAGGTGTATTTAACAGTAGCATTGAAGAAAGTAATTAAATTAACAAATATAAAAATAAAACAAAACATAGACTTCACTGTATAAATTATAAATTGATACTTATTAAAGCTACTATTGAAGTTATCAGTCAAGAGCAGTGAGTGATTTTCTCTTTACATTTTGTTGTTTCATTAACATTAAAGGGATAGTTCTCCTAAAAATTCAAATTGTCATAATTTACTCTCTCAAGTTGTTTTAAACTTGAATATTTTTTTTTTCTTATGTTGAAAATAAAAGTTATTTGGACGAATGTGGGTAACCTAACAGTTGATGTACCCCAGTGACTTCCATAGTATATTTTTCTCCTTTGGAAGTCAAAGGGGACCAGCTACTGTTTGGTTACCCACATTCTTCAAATTATTAATATTAGAAAATATTAGAAGGAAATTAATACAGTTTTTGGAACAACATTAGAGTGCGTAAATGAGATATTTTTTATTTTTGGGTGAACTATCCCTTTAAGGACAAGCGGCAGCGTGTTTACAATTGCTACTGTCTCTTTAAGAGCTGAGCGCGACACGTCTAATGTACACGCATATGACAAGCAGATTTTCTCTCAATTTTCTCAAGTTTGCTTTCACTTTAGACATAACCGACTTTGTTTATGTAAACCTTGTGTGAATTTGACAGTATTAGCACAATAAGACTCGAAAGATAACTTAGTCCAGTATCCAGGCGCTGGTAGACAGGCTTTTAGTGCATGTGAGCTTCACATGTAACTTACGCGCTGAGAAACACACACACACACGTTACGGTACGTTCACACGGGGCGTCAGCGTCAACGCTTGACGGAAGGCGTGGCTGAAGTTTGGCACTGACGCCATGGTCATAGCAGCGTCAGCCAATGAAATTTAAAATGTATCCTCAGTTTGCTGCTCTTGAACAGGATGAACGTGATTGGCTGCCGCCTGGCTACTGTATTTGCATAGAGCGATCCTATTGGCTGACGCTTCCGTCTGCGGCGCTTCACTGGCGTTGCTCGCGGCAGAAGTTGAAAAATTCTCAACTTCTGCCGCGAGCAACGGCAGTGAAGCACCGCCGACGGATCCACAATTCCTTTCGGCAACGCTTGACGTCACCCATTCAAAGTCAATGGGAAGCGTTGACGCTGACGCCCCGTGTGAACGTACCGTTAGAACAGCGTAACGTTATCAGCACGCGAATTAAATGTTTAACCGACAAGGCATTAAAGCACATGCAAATTATTAACTTTTGTGAACTGCAGCACTGTCCCGTTCCGCTGCGTTAACATTTTATGTGAATATACGTCGCATTGTTCAGTATGTTGGGACAGAGGCGCCAGAACAGATATAGGCTAAAATGCACGATTCTACGATATTTCTTCAAAAGCAGATCGTGGAGACATTTTAATCGTCCACGATCAAAAATCTTCATATCGCACACCCCTACGATAGGCTACTGGTTATAAAACATGCATGTAGGATGCAAATTTTACAATCAAAGGGGGTACATTTGTATTGTCGCCAATGGCGACCTTGGCAGAAATTTCACTCGCAAATAAATATTTTTGGTCGCATTTTAGTCGCAGTTTGGAGCCCTGATAACTGTTAAATAAGTTAGATAAATGCATCACATGTCTGTCAAAAATGGTGACTTTGGCCTGTTCCACCCTCAGAGCTCGAGACCACCTCCACTGTATTTTGTTGAAATCAATTAATGTAATCTTTTTGACAATTTTTTTTTACATAGTAAGTCAATTAATTGCATCAAAGCAATATTTCTATCATTTTAATGAATAAAAACATAATATTTCGCCAATATGAGTCCCAGATTTAGTCCCAAACATGTAAGAAAAAGTACTCTTGGCTAAATTTGCAATTCTGTAGTCATGTTTTTTTGTTCAAAGGATTTTTTGTTTGTTTATTTCTTGAACACCAAATCAGTATATTAGAATGATTTCTGAATGATCATGTGACATTGCAGACTGTAATATCATATAAATATATCACTGTAATGCCATATATTATTTTAGGGTATTTACATTTATGTTTATAATTTATATGATTAAAATCAGAAATTAAAATAAAATATTTAGGTTTACAAATTATGGTAACAAAGTTGCAAAAAATGCAAACCTCATGTTAAATTAATATAAAACAGTAAAAACACATCCGTTGATGACTATGAATTTGTAAGAGTTTCAGGTCTGATTTTGCACCCTGTTAACCTAATGCCTTACATTGCACTGAACCATTAGAAGTATTTCATTGGTGCAGTGTTCTTTTTTATATCTTTTTATCTGTCTGTCTTTTCGGTTTATCAAAAGCATTTGCATCTAATGCGCTGTATTTCCTGCACTGAAAAGACCTAGCGCTGTGTGTAATATCCCTGCACTAACCCCAACGGCTGCTTGTTTTCCATCTTGGCTGTCTCTCTCTGCTGGGTAACTGCTGACTGTGCTCTCTTTGTAAATATCTTTGATATGTATTGTGCTCATGTTTAAGCAAATATCAGAGGATAGCAGTGTAGCTGTTTGGTGGCCATTAAGATGCAGCGAGTGGCGTTCATTCTCAGACACTGTCTCTGCTCGCAAAGGTCAACTACCCAACCCCTCCCCCCCAACAAGACACACACACACACACACACACACACACACACACACACACACACACACACGTGTGTGTGGGTAAATAAGGGCCCGTTTACAAATGTGATGGGGAAACAGTTCACCTTAAAAAGCCATTAGGCACTGGGCTTTTGAACTTTACAGCCTTCTTTTTAATTTGCTACTGTCTAGCCTCTGGTTTTCCACTTTCTAGGACTGGCGATGGCAGCAAAACAAGCGGAGCTTCTGTATCAGCTTCAGATAAACGGTGGTAAACTTGAGGCAAACATTTAAATGTCTTTCTTTTTCCATCACTGATGCGTATGTACCTGTATGTACCTGACATGACATGAACCGATCGAACGGAAGACTCGAGATGTGACTCACCCATCCTTCCAGCAGCGGTCAGTGCGAAAGGTTCACTCTCTAGCTGGAAGCATTACCTGTCTCCTTGGGCTTGACAGGTTTCTGCACTGTCAACACGGATCAGACCAGCAGCCTAACCTACAGTGGCAGCGCCTGACCCAGGCAGCAACACACCTCAAAACCAGCTTCGGGCACGGCCGGGCCTAGCGACGGATCTGGATGGACTCATCGGCTGCAAGGGCGTCAGGATTGTTCTGGGGTGAAGGAAATTAAAGTTTAGTATTGTGTTTTTGTGACCCAGGTGTTTTGGGTCAGGATTTGTTAGAATTTCAAGGTCCACACATGACATGATCTTGTGTTAAAAATAGATAGATGGAGAAAAATGGAACAGAATACAGGGGATTAGGTTTTTTAAAAAAAAAAAGATTTCATTATTTTTAAATCTTTAAAATGGATTGAGATAAAATAAAGTATGCAACTGCAAAAGACATCCATATGACTCTATAAAGTCGTATTCTTACTATAAATTAAAATGGTAACTACAATAAGGTTAATTAGATAACATTAGTTAAAGAACATTAGTTATCCTCTTTTTAAAATTTGCACCCTGTTGACTTCAATGGGGCAAGTTTTAAACCTGCTTTTAGCCTCTTAACATCCTTGATGTGTCATTACAAGTGCACAGCTAATGTGAGTGATTCCTTCAGAGTGAACACGGGTGAATCTGACTGCAGTAGATGTGAAAGATATGAACAAAAATGATGTTATTTCAGCCAGCGCACATACCTGTATTTTCTTCCTGTTTTCGGTCGAAGTCCATAGAAATCGATTGTCGAGTTCACGCGAGTGATCATAGTGCTAAACCAATGCGCGTGAACTCGACAATCGATTACTATGGACTTCGACCGAAAACAGGATGTAAATACAGGTATGTGCGCTGACTGAATAAACATCATTTTTATTCATATCTTTCACATCTACTGCAGTCAGATTGACCCGCGTTCACTCCGAAGGAATCACTCACGTGACCTGTGCACTTGTAATGACACATCAAGGATGTTAAGAGGCTAAAAGCAGGTTTAAAACTTGCTCCATTGAAGTCAACAGGGTGCAAATTTTAAAAAGAGGATAACACGGTGTAGGCAACACCGATTTTTGTCGTTGTTCTCTGTATTGACAGCACTCCAAATGTACAAAAAAATGAGCTCAATGTTAAAATTGACCAGAGTTCTCCTTAAATGCATTAACATGAACTAACAATGAGCAAAACATTTGTTACAGTATTTATTGTTTGTTAATGTTAGTTAATAAAAATACAGCTGTTCATTGTTTGTTCATGTTAGTTCACTGTGCATTAACTAATGTTACAACCTTTGATTTTAATAACGTATTAGTAAATGTTGAAATTAATATTAACTAAGATTAATAAATGCTGAAGTATTGTTCAGTCTTAGTTCATGTTAACTAAGGTAGTTAACTAACTAATGAACCTTATTGTAAAGTGTTACCATAAAAAAAATGTTTGCTTTGTTTTGTACACATTAGTTTCATTTTACTGTGCATGCACGTAAACCCTTACTTCTCTCCTGTGTTCTCCAGGGGTTCTCTCTCAGTTGACTGGTCCCTCTGGAGACTGCAGAAAGCTGTTAAAGACTCCTGTGGTGTCTCCTGCTACAGCACCACTGGTTCATGTGTGCCGTGTCCCACAGGGAGTCTCCACCCGGAACAATGGACAGGTTATGAGAGTAAACAAATATGGCTTTTCTCCATTTCAAATGCAGAAAGCTGTGGTTAGGATCAACTGGGAGAGGAGATCAAGCTAACTGGGAGGGAGGAATAATAACACAGTGTCAGAGGAATAAAATCTTATCTGAGAACAAGCATGAGATCGGACGAATAAATCTCAGGTTTAGGACTAGGGATCTGGGTGAGGACACTTTGGACCGGCAGTTGAATGACAAAAAAACATAGAGGGACTGAAAATCAAATCCGGTTGAGGTCAAACCCCCTTTTTCAAACCCCTAGTAGATCACAGTAATTGAGCATGTGGCTGCAGATCCGACAATGCCATTCTATTCTATCAGGTAAATTATGACATTACATTTCTTAATAATTTTTTTACTGGATGGATGGATGGATGGTACATTTTGTTTTGTTTTCCTGAAAGAAATATCTAAACTTTTTTTTTTTTAATCTAAAATTGCATAAGATCATAAGGTTTGTTTACAGCAAATATATCTTTTTCTCCCACTGGCTTATTGTTTTTATTTTCTAGTTTTATAAATATATATATAACAAAAAGTAGTTATGCTTATGCTT
Organism: Scardinius erythrophthalmus; assembly: GCF_964197995.2. Classification (NCBI taxonomy): domain Eukaryota; kingdom Metazoa; phylum Chordata; class Actinopteri; order Cypriniformes; family Leuciscidae; genus Scardinius; species Scardinius erythrophthalmus. The sequence continues at coordinate 12,869,683 of NC_138236.1, forward strand.
CAAGTTCAAGTACTATTTAGATATTTTAATAATTTACTTCATAATAGGAAAACATTTATTTATTTTTGAGTGAACTATTGCAACAATACAGACTGAAACACGCATGACATTCTAGGTGAACATACTTAAATGCACGACAATACACCAGAAACAGGCTTTTAAAAAACAATTGTGAAAATAAATAAATAAAATACAGTCCTCTTACAGTATTCTATGTGGGAAATAAAAGGGCCTTCCTCTGCATATCCTATTTTCTCTGTGTCAGGACAACCTTGCTTTTGAGAATTATTAATGGCTCCCTTGTAAGCTGTCATCTTTTTCACTCCCCTCATCTTGCATTTTCCTCCGTTCTCTACGAAGCAGCACCACCACCATACAGGCCACAGATCAGCTCTATCAAACTCTGTGTGAGAAACCAAACAGTCCCTTAGGGTGAAATGAACGACCTAACACAGTACCCCAAAAAACTGAAGCCCCGTTTTAGGGATGGTATATTATTTTGATTGTGTGTGTGCAGTTGTTTTGCGAGGAAGCTGAGACGAAGGGGTGCGGGGACAAATCGCAGCATTGGGAGAGACATGTGGCCTTCGTTTAAACTGAGTCATAAATCAGAGCACTGACATAGAGAAGGAGAGAGAGAGAGAAAGAAAGAAAGAGAGAGAGAGAGAGAGAGCCTAAACTTAAAATTGCCTCAGCTCATTTTCGATGTTTTCACAGTTTTCCTCATTTTTGTTGCTTCACCTTCCTCTCCTCATCCTGGTACTTTGTTTACACACCTTTTAAAATGCAATATCTCAGACGCATTAGCCTTCCTCCCTCCTTTGCAGTCGCTCTTCTCTGGGTTAAAAGTTAATAACTATAAGCTCTTTTCCTCACGTACCTCCATCACTCTCTCTCTCTCTCGTCTTCGTAGTCTCCCCCCACCCTAAGTAAAGTACACAGCGCTTCCCTTGGGCTCACAACCAAATGCCACGGCCACGTTAACCCCCATCCGAATTCACACCACTGCCCCTCGCTTTCATTTGGCCCTGCATACATTACGCCCTCACGTGTCCTCTGAGAGTCTCTCCGAGGACGCCGATCCGCCCAGCACCCCGCCATCAACCACAGTTCACCGCCCGGAGAGGACGTAAGGTCAGTGTGAGGAAAAGCAAGGGCAAAGCGGCCTTGTGCAAGAACAACAGACAAATAACATCTCAACATGTTTGCTATATATGAGAGGAAACAGGTTCTAGGTAAAAATGACGAATTGTGCACTGATTAGACATCGCTACTCTCATTGCTGACAACTTAAGAGATAGTTTAGCCAAAAATGAAAAATCTATCATCATTTATACACCCTCACGTGATTTCAAACCTACAGTCAGTGTGTCTTTGAGTGTCTGGGATAATTTTGAGAATTGGATCAATCTCATTCGAAAATGAATCATTCAGTTTGTGAACCAGGTCAACTGATTCTTTTATGGTACTTATGCATAAAATAAGTTAATCTAATGCAATAAAGTATAAATATAGCACTAGAATGATGACATCAACTATTTCTTTAAAGTTCCTTTACTGCTTCACATGTTCATATGCATTTATGGCAATTAAAGGCTTTCAAAAATCATTAGATGAGATTATTCACATTTGACAAAAAAAAAAGCATTGATTAAAGCCTGTTTTTTTTTTTTTTTTGGCTCTGGGATAAATTCAACTCTCTTGAGATTAAATATACCTCTGGTCAGTTTAACACCTTGACTGAAGACTTGAGTAATTATGCTGAAAATTCAGCTTTGCCAACAGTGGAATAAATTACATTTTAAATTATATTCAAAGAGAAAACTAAATTGTAATAATATTGCACAATATTACAGTTTATACTGTATTTTTCATCAAATAAATGCAGGCTTGTGAGAATAAGAGACTTCTTTACAAGCATTACAAAAATCTAACCTACCCTAAACTTTAGACCAGTAGTGTACTGTACATGCAAAAATTAAAGTAATACTAACAATCGGTATTATCGCATTACATTATTGTATTTAAGCCATTCTAACACACGAGAATGGTTAAGTGTATCCGCCCAGTCTAATCCCATTTGCATCAATTGCCACTTATCAGTATCATGCAAATACACAAATGCTATACAACTGCTTGTATAGATTTTCTGAATGAAGTGCTGAAGATGATTATAATTGCTCAATAGTCATCGGCTTGTGCATGCGAAAGAGCCTAATAATGCTCTTTGGTAGCTGCAGCTGTAATATTTATCAGCTTTTCAAAAATCTACAGTGTTAATGTCAATCACGCAAGTACTTATGCAAGGAATCGGATTGCATTCAAATCCATCAGACAGGAGGGATAAGAACAATAATCCGAAAGTCATTACAATGAAATTTGTTATAAAATTTGATTAGATGTAGGAGGGAAAAAAAATCAAAGGGGATTTAAAAGAATGAGTTTAATGTACAAAAAAATGTCAAAGGTATCAGATCTGAAAGCCGAGCAGCCGTGTTTCCAGAGGCAGTGGAGGGAAGAAGAAGAACTGAAAGGCGAGAGATTTTCGCCCATCTCTGCTGTTTGCTCTGTTTGTCTGCTTTTGCATGATTAATATTCTGGTCCATGCCATCCCACTGCGCCCCTGCAGACAGCCCCCAGCCTACAGCTCGGACATTCCATTTTCCTCCAAAATTCACGCCCGAAACTCTCAGAGCGGCCCGTCAACAGTGAAAAGGAAGGATTCAAAGAGATGATGGTCTTATCGCTGGGACTAATGATGATGATGATGATGATGGTGGTAGTGGTCCTGGAGACAAGTGAGAGGCCTTCTGGGGAATGAGGTGTGGGGGTGATGGGGGGGGGGGTGAGGTGCCGAATAGCACCCCCACCCTCGGCGGCGCTGTGGGCCGTGGCGATATGCGGGGTCCATTGTGTAGCGATTATGTAGGACGAACACGAAGGGTGCTAATCTTACTGTGGGAGGGTATACGTGCTTGTGAATGATTGAGCATAAGGAAAAAGAGAAAAGGAGGAGATGAGGAAGAGGAGAAGGAGAGGACGAAGAGAGAGAGAGGGAGAGAGAGAGAACCCCCTTAGCAGCGATTAAGAAATGGTCTGTCACAGATTAAAGCTGCGGGGAGGCAAAAGGGAGATGAGGCGAAGCCTCCCACAGACACAGGCTCATGAGGACGCTTTGCCGAGATTACCTGCGGTTATACGCAAGCAGCTGCTTGGGCACACACACACACACACACACGCAGAAGAGCGGGAGGGTGAGAGAAAATGAGAGACATTGAGAGGGATGAGAGGGGGTAAAACAAACCTAAACCAAATAGGCTTGCAATTTACAGAGGGTGAGCGGAGAGACAGAGATGGAGAAAGAGACAGATGCCTGAGGAGAAAAGAAGAAATAAAGGAAGGATGGAGCTTGAAAAGATGCCTGCCACGACAGCAGCGACAAAAAAAAAAAAAAAAAAAAAAAAAGTGATGAAAAAAAAAATATTCACAGAGGGCCACACAGGAAAAATATATGCATCATTCATTTGTTCCTAATTTCGTTTGAGACTGTATACTATAACAGCTATTCTTAGATTTACTTCAAGTTCAGCTATACATGATAAAGTCAAACAATCGAGTGGTCCTAATTAAAAGTGACTTGTAATGTCAAGTCACCTTTATTTATACAGCGCTTCATACAATACAGATTGTTTCAAAGAATCTTTACAGTAATAATAAAATTATGCATTTCAGCTGTTGTTCAGCTGAAGTCAGTTCAGTGGAGAGTCAGTCTTGTTGTAAAGATTATCATTTATTAAATTAGTCGATTTAATCTAAAGCAGTTCTAAAAAAAAAAATGATGTCATCATCCAGCTCTCAGACAGACGCAGTACAGTCAGATCACTAATATTGTTGAATATTATGTGTCCCCAACTTAGCATGCCAGAGGTTATGTCACAGTTTGGAATCAAAATACTCTATTTCAAAAAAAAAAAAAAAAAAAAAAAAAAAAAAAACACACTTCCATTTTATTTCAAATAAAATGAAACAAAAATCTTACATTTTATATTATAAATAAATAAGTAAAATATGTTAAAATAGATATCTAAAGATTGATTGATTTCTAAATGAAGGCATTTTTTCTAATATTACAAACATATGTAGAACATATTTTCTAACAATTCAAAAAAAAAGTGAAAATATACTTGTAACTTTCTACAAGAATTCACCAGTACTTCCATGGAGCAAAAAATGCAATTCATGATCCACTCAAATAAGTATTTAAATTTATTTTTAACAATTCTTTAAGTAAGGGTTCATCAGTCATTTCACAGTTTGTTTCAAACAAAGAGAGAAAAAAAGGCTAATTATGGCTGAACTTCTCATCCCACAAGAGTCTTGTTTTCACACTCTACACCTGCCATGTAAATGTAAAAATTTCTTCACTCTCCCATTGACTGATTGACACATATGGGCAAGCCTCTTCCCACAATGCACCAAACTGGCAGGTCAAGTTTCGTTTTAGATTCATACCGAGTGAAGAAGACGAAGACTTGCTCAGTTTGTTACAGAAGAAACAAGGTCCTCTGACTGGCAGGTGAGGCTTGTTTTGAACTGCTGGAGCAATTAATTGATGAGCCAATTGAAACAAGAAGCCCGGGGCAGTACGACTCAGTCCAGGGAAGAGAGAGCGAGAATCGAGTTTAGCCGTTTAAAACAAATGCTGACACAAAAGAGACAGTGCTACACCATCTCAGACAAAGAGCCACAGTTTTTACCTGATACAAAAAAAGAAGTTGATGTTTATTTGATCGATTGTGCTTCTACACGATAAGAGATTTTCCCGATGGGATAAAAAAAAACTGATAATAAATTTGTTTGCAGATACATCTTGGTTTGATATTTTGGATCCAATAAAATGACAATTTGATATCTGGTCTGGAATACATAATAACATTAGTGTCATAGAATGTGCATGAATTGTTGCGATGATGTTTTCTCTGCAGTGAAACATTATGCACAGTTCTTTACCTTGAAACAGCTCTACAGACCTCGATTGCGGGTCAAGGACACAGGAGAAGAATGGCCTTGTGAACCGTGTGTTTTCAACCTGGTGAACCGCTGGTCCCTAGTCCATCTCCACAAGCACTAATAAAACACTTATAAAACACAGCGAGTTGTGAATTATTACTGCATCACTCCCGACATGCCTCTGACAGGCTACGGTAGGCGAAGATAATTGCCCTTGCACTTGCTGCCTAATGAACATAATTACACGTTATTTCCCATTCTCCCTGTGATTAATTGTTACAACATTTCTTTGTTGGGTTCCCGACAAATTGCCACTTCATAATGACACTATTGCCTCTCTGCAGAGTGCACAATCAAAAATGGTTCTGGCACTTCAGCAGGCAGGCCTGAGGTCCTTGACAAGCAAAGTTAAATTGGTAAAGTAAACAGTCTTGACATTTGTTTGACCAGTAAGCAGTTAAAGCTCTTTAACAGAGTTTTTACCTTCATATTTAGTTGCAAATCACTGTGAGTTTCTTGATACAACACTGATGTTTAATATAAAGATTGGTAATATTTCAATAGTGTTGGACTGTAATAGTCAAATAGAAATTTAAACATGTTCAACAATCATGTAACCTGTTTCATATAATAATATAAGGATCATTACACCATTACGCCTGTCATTATTTACTCACTATGTCATTAAAATCACTATGACTTACTTTCTTTTGTGGAACACACAAGTTTGAAGAATGTTCAAGACAGTGTTATTTTAGCATTAATTATACTATTACAGTTTTTATTCATATTTTCGGTAACACAAGTAACTTTTGGATTCTAAATTTTTGATTCTAAAAAATGTATTAGTAAATGTTGAGATTAACATTAACTAAGATTAATAAATGCTATAGAAGTTCATTGTTAGTTCATGTTAACTCGTTAACTAATAACAAATGAAACCTTATCGTAAACGGTTACCATATTTTGACTTTTGAATTAGCTTTATTTTATATAGTTTATTTATTTAAAAAACAAAAGGAAATCCCGCACACTATCAATACTTGCAAAAAGTATCAAAAAATATTTACTAGCAACGTTTCGGGCTCATGACCTTCATCAGGCATATGCCAATAGTTTATTTATTTGGAATTTGTTACTGTCACGAAATGAAAGCTTTAGCGCAAGTTCTGCCGGGAAGACTCAATTGTTACGTCACTTATTACCTTCTCCTCTATCCAATCGTGTTCTAATACTTGTAGTATAAAAGATCGGTACTTACACATGTCTGAGTTCGCAGATGCTAAAGCCATCAATTACCTCCATCCTCCCCATCACCACCAGGATGGTCCCTTCCCATACCTCCCAGGGGGTCGGCTGCGCCCCTGCCTTCGTCTTCAGGCAGGAAATGCAGAATCCGTACCCTCGGATTGCGAGCTACGGACAGGGCCTACGCCAAAGAACTTTATATCATAATACTTGCTTGCTGGGCTGTTAATAAATGCATACTTGTAACGTTATTTTGCCTCCCGAGTCTTTCTGGTAGAACTGCTCTGAGACACAAAGGTTGAGGATCCAAATGCAGCTTATTTGAGTAATCCAGAATCCTAATCAAACACAGGCAAAGGGTCAAGCACAGTCCAGGCAGTCCAAACAAACAAGCAGGGGTCAGAGGCAGAAAGGGAATCCAAGAAACAGGCAAAAATCCAAGAACCAAGAGACGAAGAAACAAGGGAGAATGCTCAGAAATGCCGTAGAAACACTAAACAAGACTTCGCAGGGAATGACAGAAAGAACCAGGCTTATATAGGGTGAGCAAACAAAAAGATGAGACACAGGTGAAAACAATGAGTGCTAATGAGTCCAGGTAGAGAATTATGGGAGATGTAGTTTGTGAGGGAATGACAATAGTCTGTTGTGGAGTGCCCTCTGGTGGCTCTCAAGGGCACTCCAGCTGGTGACCGTTACAGTTACATGCTTTTGTCATTTTTATTACTTATATTACAATTTAGGTTTACCTTTTTTTTATTTGATTTATTTCCAGTTAGTATTGTTAGTGCTTTAACTTAAACTTATTTAAGTTAGTTGTCAAGCCAACATTCTCATTTTAATTTTAGTTAAATTTTTTAGCAATTTTGTTATAAGCTTTGTAATTTTTTATGTAGGTTTGAACTTTATATATACATTTTATTTCAGTTTTAGCAATTTTAGTGAATTAAACTATACTTATTTCAGTTAATTACCAAGGCAATATTTCTCATTTGTTTAGTTAATTTTTTTCATCTAATATTTACATTTTATTTCAATTAACATAAAAGAGGCTGTCAAAACACCAGAAAAGCACCATAAGTGTATAGTCAATGCAACTTATGCACTATGTTCCAAGACTTTTGAAGTCATTTAATAGTTTTGTGTGAAGAACATACTGAAATGTAAGTCCTATTTAATGACAATATTGCTTGACAGCTGTGGTCCCCATTCACTTTCATTATATGCAAAACAGCATTTTGGAAAATCTGCTTTGTGTTCTACAGCAGAAGAAAACCATACACGTTTTGAAAGACATGAGGGTGACTATGACAGTATTTTCATTTTTAGGTACATTATTTAATTATTCATCAATGAACATATTATCATCATCATCATCAAGAAAATAACGTCAGGCATTAAAGTTCTTAGCAGGTCATTTGCAAGGGCAATAAGTTTGGTATTTTCGCACAGAGAGGACTTAATTGTGAGGTTGTCTACCAGTTAAGCAAGGTCTTTCCTCTAAGTGTTTGCTTAATAAAGCATGGGCTAATGCAATAGGGTGCTTATTTCAAATCAGCCATGACAAAGACTAATTTGAGCAAAGAGAACGTACGCAAACGAAACAGAGAGGGGAAACTAGCGGTGACTAAGAAACTGTGACAAAGACTTGACATGAGGAATGATCCTCACGCAGGAGGTAAACTGAGGTAGCGCTCCCCCCAAAATGTCTGTGGGCCGGGCCTGAGGAAGACGAAGAGCCGGTCACGACGAAGGCTCACGCTGAGAGGATACGCTTGTCTCTCTGCCTCTGTTGGTGCATTCCTGCAGGTTGATTGATTCGCTTGAGTGGCAAATCGTTCACTTTGACAAATCATCCGATGACACCGCAACACAAAACCGGGCCCGTACCCTGACACCTAACCTGTGAGGAGAACCGGTCACACAGCGCGGAGGGAGAGACGCATGGAAAGGGGGAGGAGGAGAACGAGTGGGGAGCTGGTTGACCCAGAAGAAGATGGTGGTACGCCTTTTTTCTGTCTCTTTCTTCCTCTCACTCTCTCTTTCTGGAGCAGGGAGTGATGAATTCCCCTTTAGTTCATTCATCTAGGAAAGCAAGGAGACGTGTGAGTGTGTATGTGTGTGATGTGATCCATCTCTGGGCTATTCAGGAGAGCAGCGTGTCCCTGATCATAGACCCTATCAATCTCACTCATAGCCTGACATCACTGCCGCTGTCACAGATATCACCACACTCTTCTATACCTGCATTATGTGTGCTGGCAGTTCTACGGTCCTGGTATTGATAGAGAGACTATATTATCTGTTATGCTTTACAAGTAAAGGTTAAATTGCATAAGTTTAAACAAATAGAAACTGTGCCTACGTGTGTGTCAACGCAATTTCTATACAAAATCAAACATACATTGTTCAAAAGTTTGCGATTGGTGAGACTATTTCATGTTTTTGAAATAAGTCTCCTTTGCTCACCAAGGCTGTATTTATTTAATCAAACAAATTTAAATACTGTTACTATTTTTAAAGTCCGCGTGAACCGGAAGTTGCAAACGACTTTTCTCCAGTGCTGTGACGTATTTCCCAGTGAAACGGAATATTGAACAGAGGGCAGGGTTTTACTCTAGCGCTCCTCCTCTCCATCTCTCGCTCATTACAGACTAACGATTTGAGGGGAGTGGTTAAGCGTTTCCCAACCCAAGCCCTCAAACCTACGTCATCAGAGAAGGGACGCCATTCCAGACCGGAAGTAACTTTTCAGACTTTGATTAAAGATTACGACGGCAAACAATTTTTTTCTGTGTTTTAACTTGCACGGATTAATTGTTCACCACAAGACTAGTAATATGCGCTAATAAAGTAAATAGGGTCAATTTTGATTTCAGTTGGACTTTAAAATAATTGTTTTCTACTTTTTATATATTTTAAAATGTAGGCTAATTTATTCTTGTGATGGCAGTGATTCAGTGTCACATGATCCTTCGGAAATCATTCTAATCCGCTGATTTGCACTCAAAAAAACATTTTTATTATTATTACAGTTGAAAACAGTTGTTCAGCTTAAACAGCTTAATTGACTTTTACTAATTATACTCTTAATTTAAAATGTGGAAAATAGTAAAAAAATAATGAAGTGTCCAAACTTTTGACTGGTTGTGCATGTTCTTAAGCTTTAACACATCCACATAGTCAAATATGCAGAGAGATATAACTCGTATAACAGCTACTATCCACAATGTACCTGTGAAATGCAGAAAGCAGAGGACAGACGTTTGAAGTAAGAACTTAAATTTCTTACCTATGCCTGCACACATTCACACCGAGACTGTGCACATCAGAATCAGCAAGCCATATAAGGCCCTGTTCGCACCTGACACTTTTGACTGATCAAATTAGGCTTGATCAAAACATGCCATTCAAGCAGGCTAGATCTGAGACGCACACACAGGTATACACACTCAGCAAAGCCCAGCTCAGGCTCTGACCTTGGGAACAATTAGCATGACTGATGTGCCCTGAGCTGAATACTGAACCTGCTCTGCACAGCTGCACACGAACACAGTCCGACACATTATTGTCAACACTGTCTGTACCATACAGACACTTGCCATCATCGACACTAATAGAGAGATGTACTCTTGCTGTATACTACTCTTAGAAAAAAGATTTATTTGGGTTCAATACAATTTTAAAGAACACTTCATGCCAAAAAGTAAGTGTGTGTGTGTGTGTGCGTGTGTGTGTGTGTGTGTGTGTGTGTGTGTGTGTGTGTGTGTGTGTGTGTGTTTGTGAATACATTACTCTAGTCTCCAGTGCCACACGATCCTTCAGACATCATTCCAATATGCTGATTTGGCATCCAAGAAACATTTCTTATAAAATATTACAGTTGAAGACAGTTGTGCTGCTTAATATTTTTGTGGAAACTGTGATATATTTTTATAGGATTTATGAATAGGAAGTTCAAAAGAACAGCTTTTATTTGAAAGACAGTTTTTCGTACCAATGCCTTTACTGTCACTTTTGATGAACTTAATGCATCCTTGCTGAATAAGAATATTATCTTCTTTAAAAGAAAATCTTAATGACCCTGAACTTTTGAACGGTAGTGTTCGTTTTATGTAAGTAAATAAATACATTTAAATGAATTACATTAAATTAATATTTTTTATTTTATATACATAAAAATAGGCAGAAATGTACTGTATTATCATTTATATTATATTATATAAACAAATACATACATAATACTCTATACTATACTATAACATGTTTTTATACACTACTTTATCACTAGAACATTTTAAATAACCTGTTAAACATGAAATATTCAATCATTTAAGAAATTTCTCCCTATGTAAAACCTTTTTTGGCATAAAGTGTTCTTTAAAATTGAGTCAAGAAACCAACTGAACCTTTTTATTTTAAGAGTGTACAGTTATTAATGTTGTTCTTGTAGTTCTGGATAAAACATGATGCCTATATGCTATGTAATTATTACCAAAAAATAAATAAATAAATACCAATTAAAAATATAAGTCAGTGCATTTCCAACTGAATCATTCAGGTAGATTGATTATTCTCAGTATAAACTACCTGCATGGCTCCATTGCATTTTGGGATTGCAAACCAGTCCCACAAGCTGTAACTGCAGTCTGGGTCCATCTATCCTTATCTAACATATTCAAATCCACCCCAGTCTGAGTGTCCATGTACACTTCAGCAGAAAATAAGCTTACATTGCTTCCTAATGTTAACTAATACACATACACTGGATTTAAGCTGGGAAGCTTGAGTATACATGGACTTCTGTGAAGCCTATAGAAATCCGACTGTAATCCACGATTCGCAACAGAAAACGGCGCATTCAGCTTATAGGCCTCTTGTATGATCTGTTCTGCGGTGGGCTGGAGCTCTGGTGCCTTTGTGAGCTCTGATGAATCGGAACAGAAAATAACACAAAGTGCAAATGCTAACCAAATCTGGATGCTTCAAAATGTTTGTGTAAATGATTATTGGACTGATCTTTGTGATACATAGTGTATACTAGATAGATAGATAGATAGATAGATAGATAGATAGATAGATAGATAGATAGATAGATAGATAGATAGATAGATAGATAGATAGATAGATAGATAGATAGATAGATAGATAGATAGATAGATAGATAGATAGATAGATAGATAGATAGATAGATAGATAGATAGATAGATAGACAGACAGACAGACAGACAGACAGACAGACAGACAGACAGACAGACAGACAGACAGACAGACAGACAGACAGACAGACAGACAGACAGACAGACAGACAGACAGACAGACAGACAGACAGACAGATAAAGTATGTAACATAATCAAATAAATTATCATTTTGAGCAGAGGGACAAACTGACACAAGAAAGGTTACTAAATGCAACCAAATCAACAACAATGCACAAAAACCTGTTAAACGATCGAACAATTCATGACCTTGAGCATGCTGGGAAGAGGGTGAACAGGACTGAACCACATAATAATACACAAAAAAGCTGAAATTTCTGTGAAGGCCTATTTAAACAACAACAAATAATAATAATAATTACTTACCCCGATGAGCAAGTTGGTTCGACATGAACAATCTGAGCATATTGTAACAGAAAGCTGCATTAAGATGCATTACTCATGTTCCTGAAAGAAGCAAGTTGTTAAAACTTCAGAATAGTAAGTAAACTATAATAAGCAAGAAAATGTTTGGTTGTTTTTCTGCATTATTTACATGATTTCAGAAGCATTTTTACAGTGATGGAGACCGTTATGAGATCAAGCACAAGGTGAAAATGTACATTTTTGCAACCTTTTTGCACACATCAACCACACTAAAAGCTCAGTGTGAACACCTCCTCACAGCAAGATTATAAACAAAGCAACAATATCTCTCCTTTTCAGTCGTTCTCCTCCCATTCTTTCTCGTCTGCACTAAACCTGTCTAATGCTTACATGTTTAATAACGATCAAATGTGCGCTAACAAATCTGTACATAATACCTTTCTCTCCTTGTGTGATAACGGTTCAGTATTATGCTAAATACCCCAGCTACAATTTGATGAAAAATGAAAACACTTCATCTTATTTGTCTTTCTTCTGCTTCACTAAAAACAAAGGGTAAATCCTGATTAGTGCTTTGGGTCTTCTTAGCTTCTGTTCCCTTTTTAGTCTCTCTGCTCATTCAAAACTGTGCTGTGAACTGCCCTGTTAGTTGTCTAGCACTTCTTTTTTGTAGTTAATTATATTCAAATGCGGTGAAGAGGTGTGGAGTATACAGTACATACTTTTCATTGCTTTGCTCAGCAGCATTGTGCATTCGGTTTACTGAGCTTATAATAGCAATGCATGTAAACCTGTGGATGGTATAATGCGTGAATGCCATGGGAAGTACAATGTTCACACTCTAGCTATTCTTTGATCTGAGAGCTGTTCTTTACACTGGCGGGATTTTATTTTTGTCTGTTCAGTGTGCGGTCTCTCGTTGTTTTCTGAGGAGGCACCAATGACAGTCTATGCATACTGTTTTTCTTAAATAATACTTGTGAGTGAATGCAGCACAATCGCGAACATAAATGGACAACTTTAAAGGTGGTTTTCTCAATGTTTCGATTTTTTTGAACCCTCAGATTCCAGATTTTCAAATAGTTGTATCTCAACCAAATATTGTCCTATCTTAACATACCATACATCAATGGAAAGCTAGATGATGTATACATCATACATTTGTGGTCCTGGGTCACATTTATTATTTGCATTCATCCCCATGTCAGGTTATGTAAGTTATGGTTGTTTTTTTTAAGTATATAATAAATTATATTATATTATATTTATTTATTTAATATATTTTAAAATGGCTCATACTTAAAAATAAATGTATAATATATATACATTTAGTTTTTAAGTATGAACTATTTTAAAATATATTCAATTGATCTAAAGTGACAGTAAAGGCATTAATAATTTTACAAAAATGTTTGTATTTAAAAAAGATTTGTATTTCTTTTAAAAAGTCTGTTCTTTTGTTTCACAGATTTGTCATTGGTGTCCCCTCAAAACACACAATATATATTCACATATTAGATTAGGGTCCTCACTCACTATTAACTAACAATTAACTACAACTTTTGCCTCAATATTCCTAATTGCTGCTTATTAATAGTTAGTAAGGTAGATGTTAAAGAGATAGTTCACCCAAAACTTACACACCCTCAAGTTGTTCAAAACCTGAATGAGTTTCTTGTCTTCTGTTGAACACAAAAGAAGATAATTATGTTGGTAATCAAAGAGTTGACGGCAGCCATTGACTTCCATAGTGGGACAAAAAACTGTCTGGTTACCAACATTCTTTAAAATATCTTATTTTGTGTTCAACAGAAGAAAGAAACTCAGTTTGAAACAACTTAAGGGTAAGAGTAAACGATGACAAAATTTTCATTTTTGGGTGAACTATCCCTTTAAGTTTAGGTATTGGGTCAGATCAAGTGATGTAGAATATAGTCATGCTGAATAAGGCATTAAAGGTGCTCTAAGTGATGTTTAAAGTATTGTCAAACAAAACGGAGGCTAGCTAGACCCTCCCTCCTCCTCATCCGCGCACTAACCCCCCAAACCCCACCCCCAAATCCTTCTTGTCGGTTATTGGCTGGAACAGTTTGTTATGTTTCGTGGTGCGGGTTAGCCCAGTTTGTTTTTGTTGCCGTTTGTGGAGCCTGGGGTGTCTACAGAGACCGCGTTATTTTACAGTGTGTTCAGGGGACAGGCAGCTAGCGGATGGTAAGGAGATGTTTGCTGTGTGTGACAAAAAAATGTTTTGGCCTACAAAACGCGCGTGACATCGCTTAGAGCACCTTTAATACAGTATGTGCTAAGTACTAATAAACAGCCATTATCCTAGTAATATGCATGCTAATAAGCAACTAGTTAAGAGTCAGAATTGAACCACAAAACTAAAGTGTTACCAGAAAGATTTCTTTTTTAATTATTCCACTAGACTTGGTTGATATTTAGCTCTGTACTTGTTTCTGTGCGTATGTTGAAGGTCTGTATAAGTTGCTGCTCATTAGCTGTGCACAGATAACCAGCTCCGGAGCATTTCAGGGACCCGGCCAGCACCTACAAACTAACAAACTAAATGAGGAGCTCAGGAAACACTGAGGCCTTGACTAGCCGTGTCCTGCCCCGCAGCTACATTATTGAGCCATGCTAATAACCTGCCTTCACTCATTTAAACCAACTTTAACACAATTTTACCAACTTTACACACACACTCCTTCCACATTTGAAATAGACCGCCTCTCCCTCTCCCTCTCCCTCTCAAGGCTGTTTCAGCACTGGTTGCACGTGTTTGCACAGATTTTAATAAGCACAGGAGAGAGGTGTTTAAAGGCGAAGTGAGGCAGCAGCCATACCGTTAGCAGCGCCACGTTGTTGTTGACTTAAACAAACCCTCTGCGAGATCTGGAGCTTGCCGCACACACAGCCTTACTACTGTTAATTGGTCATTAAAGGTAGTAGTTTGCGGGCCTCACTAAATCTTTAAACAGACCATGAAAAAACAGTTGAGGCTTGCAACTATAGGCCTGAGGAAACGGAGTGATAACAGTTATGCTTTTGATCATTACCTCAGAATTAGACTGTCTGTTGATATTTTTTTTCATTCTACAATTATAAACATCTTTGAAAGGATTAAAATAATGTTTTTATCAGAGTTTTGTAGTTTGTACATGCAACATGAAACCAGATTTCATTAATTAAATAATTAACTAACCACATGGTACCAGTCAATGTAATTCATCTATTAAATTTAATGATGCACACCATGCATGAGGCTGGGCAAAGTCTCTGGTGGATGCAGGTTATCGCCCACAGCTATTGAGCAGAGTTTGGGAATAACATAGCCTTTTAGAAAAAGCACCAAGCAGAATTTTTTCATGATTCATTGAGCTTGCAATGACTTTTCCTTTTTTTTTTTAAGACATCATCAAAGAATTCATCCAAATCCCACCTGAACTCCAGTTTCCACAGTCCAGAAGGGGCTATCTTTTAAAGAATATTTTTACAAAAGCATCAGGGTTGATGTGCACAGGCATCCTAGGCAAGAACACTCTGTGGCGGACAGGGAGCAATTCCTGAACCTGCTGATCTCCAGGAAAAGTCTGATGTCACAGGTTTATTATGCAGAATCTGCTCTCTGAAGAGCAGTACGACAGATTTGTGGTCCCACTCCTGAAAAAGAAGTTTTTAAGGTTGTGTTAAACCAAATCTTTTAAAAATGTCTGCTCATTGGCAAAATACCTTACATTTTAGACGTATTGTCAATTTTAATAATACTTCAAAGAAGTACTGTTTGTGTGTGTGTGTGTGTGTGTGTGTGTGTGTGTGTGTGTGTGTGTGTGTGTGTGTGTGTGTGTGTGTGTGTGTGTGTGTGTGGCAGTAAGTTATTTTTTATAGTTTTGATTTCAGATTTCATTTAAAATGTAATGCTGTTCTTTTGTTTCACAAAACAATTTTTTTTTTCACAACCGTTTTCAATATTGATAATAATATGAAATCGTTCTTGAGCACCAAATCAGCATTTCTTGAGGATCATGTGACACTCTAGACTGGAGTAATGGCTTCTTGAAAATTCAGCTTTGTCATCACAGGAATAAATGACATTTTAAAATATATTAAGTAGAAAATTGTTATTTTAAATTGTAATAATATTTCGCAATATTGCTGTTATTACTGTATTTTTTCATCAAATAAATGCAGCCTGCATAAGAGACTTCTTTAAAAAAAAAAAAAAAAAAAACTTTTGAATAGTAGTGTACATATATATTAATATTATACATATATAATTATATTACACACATAGAACATGTCGTTTGAAATCAAGTAACGTTTCAGGAACATTTTTCTTAACAGAGGATGTTATCAGTTTCTATCCAACATGACTGCAGCACTCTAAGATATTGAAATATAGACCACACATTTATCTCATTTATAAGTCAGTCAAAACAACACCTCTGTCAATTTATCTTTCAAGCCTAAAACAAGAGGCTTCTGATGTCAGGGGCTTCATTAGGGAAGGAAGAGCAGATAAATTTAAAGATAACAGCTGTCGTTCAAGCATTCGCGCACACACACACAGGCTCCCAAAGAGTAATGATTTTGTTATACTTGCATGACTTCTCTTTTATTGATTTCAGTCATGATATCACCCCCTGCACTGTGATCCTTTTCACCCAGTGCCCTGCTCTGTCCTCTGTGGGTGCACATATGTGCAAAATACCAGCAGTTGGTGTCCACACAGTACATATGGATGTGTGTGAGTGGGAGAGAGAGGGAAAGAGAGAGAAAGCCAGTGTTAGGGTGCGTGGGTAAATATGTCAGGGGGTCGCTTGGTCTCCGTGACATCTGTGGGAGCCGGGACTCATTGTTGGGGTATCAGTTCAGCCCGTCAATAATGAGGCAGTAGAGTGTGAAGAGAAGGGCGTGACCGAGTCCCCTCGCGTATACACACACACACGCAGACACACACACACACATAAACACACATTCTAACCCCGATCGCTGACCCTTCTGTCAACCCCCTCCCTGCTTTCTCTCTCTCCTGCCGTCTGTGCCCCTGCACCCCAGCCGTTCCCTTTTCAGCCGCTCTCCCTCATTGCCCCCTTCCGTCCCTCTATTGTCTCAGTTGGGGATAAACAGGGCGACTCGACCCTCACATGCTGCAGACGGAGGCCCTGCTCTGTGATCAGCACTAAACTCACCTTGAACTGAATCACTTGGGTTCTGAAACATGATTTGGATTGAACCATGTATAGTGAAGAGCTGCTTCTATTTTACCTGACCTTTAAGAATCACTTTCATTAGTGTAACCCCATATAGGCAGGCTGATTTAGTCATATTAAATAACATATTTGACTTGGGGAGAAAAAAAAGATATATAGACATTACTTACCGAATAAACAAATAAGGTAGAAGAGGCCGTGGAATGTCGTAACACCTATGCCCTAAGTCGTAAGTCTATATATATTATTTAAAATTTTATTTTTACATTTTATTTGTAATAATTTGGATCATCTGCATTAGTAGATTCTCTTGTTTAAAACATCCACACAAGCTTTTCATTTACATGTAAAAAAAAAAGAATGGGATGTTTGTAATACTTTCCAATGGGCTGGACCAATAAAGATTTCAAAGAAAAAAAATATATGCAAATTTTTCCTATATACCCTTGTAAATTAAAATAGATTGGAAATAAGCATTTTGAACAAGTACATTTCATTACCACAGTAAATTCTTCCACATATTTTAAAATGTGCATGAATTTAATTATTGTTCCAACCTACCATGGTAGTGAGCTAGGTTGTAACATCAGCACTTTGTACTTGACATTAATTTATACTGTTTAGGAATAAGCTGAGTTTCCAAACTACTTTAAATGTTTAGCAGACAAATAATGGCAGATTATATCAAAATTTGAGACACGTGCCACAATAAAACACAGCTACAGAAGTTGAAACAAAATGTGTTACAACACTCCCTTGGCTGCACTATTTTTAGGTTATGTGACAAAACATTGTCATAGAATAGTAATTTGCAGGTAAGAAAACCTAAATTGCTTTTATTTGTTAAGTATAAAACTTCACAGCATAATTCAAATTATTCAGAAACTCTATAAGAGTACAAAATGTAGGTCCAAATTAAAGCTTAGCTAATCACCATTATCCTCATTACTTTTGCATGACTTCTAACTTGTTGTACATACCTGTAGCTTGTGAATGAATCTTGAATTATGTTTTTTTTTTAAGTACTCCACATCGAGAGATGCAAATCTGAATATATTTGAGGCTGTCTCTGAATGGAGTGCATGTAAATTGAACGCATAATCGTTCTTCTCGGACTGACTGAGAGTCAATGGGATTTCAGCCGTGCTGCTTGCCAAGGTTCTGACTGCCATCTACAGGCTGTTTTTATGATTGCAGCCATCTTAAAAAATAAATAAAAAAAGCAGCACTACGTCAAAGGCGCTTTCTTTTTGGAATGAAAATTTAAAAAGAGGTCCTTTAGATGCATTATGATATTGTTTAATCTGGTATAATGAATATTTGCAAAGTCATCATAAATAATATGACAGCGCATGATATAACGTGCACAACATTATTTGTCTTTTTTAAGATAAGTTTTTGTTTAATTAGCTATAGCTTTTACTTGCTCCGTCACGTATCTTTAAGCGGCAACATAATAAAAGTTGCAAAGAATGAGCTCAGGAGAATGAGGGAAGCTCAAAGAGTGTCCCTGATATTATACTAGTTGTAAATATAATAAGCCGGGTTGAATTGAGTTATACTGGAGCCTGAGGGTTTGCTGGGATGAAGCAGTGGCTACTTAACAACTGGAAGAGAAGAGAATATGAAAACAATACAATTATTTCTCTCAATAAACTACGTATGCAGTCTGCACGTACAAGTCCAAGAACTATGTTTTAAAAAGTAAATTTGATTCTAGTTATGTAGGCCTAGGTATATTTTCCACAGTGTTAGAAGAAGATAAAATTTGTACAAAAATTTCGTAACATAAATTGTCTATAGCGTGCCTAGCTAATCATCAACAATTTTAAATAGGCTACATTTTAGACTGAAGTTTTTGCAATGTGCTTATGATTTGTAAAATGTAATAAAGTGATAAATACTAATGAGATATAGTGACGTGGTTGTTGCTATGGTAACATCGCGAGAAGTTTCGCTAGTGTAAACATTTCGTGAATTTGTTGATTAAATGTTGTTTGAAAACGCTGTTGCAGGGCTGCCAACTCTCACGCATTGAGCGTGAGACTCACTCAATTGACACTTTTCACACGCTCTCACGCCACACATCCATTTTCTCACGCACAGAAAAAAGAGGTAACCTACTTTTAATATGAAACTAATTCTCAGCTCTTAGATTTCGTCAAATTTATTACAAAATTCAGACAAAAATACGTTTGGCGCTTGTAAATGTGACGTGACAGATCGCTGAGCGCCTCAGTTCAAGTGCACGTGAACCGATCATCTGTTACTTTATTATTTAAAGATGCAGTACAACTTACCGAAAGTATACATAATATCGACCAATTAGTGTTTTTCAACCACGGAAAGAGGTCAATAACAGCAGGAGAACAATTATGTCACATAACGTTACATTTACCTCAGGAAAGCCATTTTATGACCATAGCATGTTAATTGAATAGAAACAATAGCTAGAGAGGAGATTTTGCTGAGCACTATATTACATATTTATTATATTTTTACTTATGTCATTAAATAATTGTTATTATAACAAAAACTGCATTATATTTAATTTAATTTGTTATTTTTTAACCTTTAATAATACCAGCAGATGGGGCCCTCTATGTTTACAGCATTAGGTGAGATTATTTTTTTAAATAAAATTTAAAATAAACATGTATCCAAATTAGTCAATATTGAATCAAAATCAGAATCAAGTCACAAGAATGGAATTGAAATCTTGAAATTTCTGTCAAGCAATAATAAAAACTGTATCCTACCAGTCATTATGTAAACATTGTAACATGTTGTCACTAAACTTCATAAAATTCTATTTAGTTACCAAATGTTTTGACAATCACAATTACATACACCCCCCCCCCCCAAAAAAAAAAATCTCACTCCAAGCTAAACTCAAAAGTTGGCAGCCCTGCTGTTGTACAAGAATAAAATAATTGTAAAATAAATATAGCATATGACACCTTAACCTTATGTTCTGTTCATCTTGAAAACACTAATGAAGATATTTTAAATGAAATCTGAGAGATTCTTGTCCCTCCATTGACAGTCCACACAACTACCACTTTGTCTAATCCAAATGAATCGAGTGGTTTATTCCAAATTTTCTGAAGAGATTTGATCGCTTTATATGATGAACAGATTGAAATTAGGCTTTTATTCACATATAAACATCGATCAGCGGACATAAACAGAAGCTCAACCGAACTTGCTTGAGGTGTGAGAACAAACCTCACTGGTTCTTGTGGAAGCTCAAAAAGACTCATTTGTGTTTCGATGATTAATGAAAGTCTTACAGGTTTGGAATGACATAAGGATGCGTAAATGATGCCAGAATTAGATTTTTTTGTGTGACCTAATCCTTTAAGCTATCTTGCAATTACAGTTACGACATGGTGTGAACACGGCATAACCTTGTTGTTTTGGTTCAGGAGGAACTGTAAAAGGTGGCTGCTGTTTGTTTGCGGCGCTCGATGACTGTCTGTCTACAACTCTACATAGCCTTAGCGAGCAGGGTGCGTAGATGTATACATAGTGACATGCAGGACATCCTATCACTGCAATCAGACCGAATCCAATCATTGGACAAATACTTTTTGGTCCTGGAACTTCCACAGTAGATATTTTTAATATTTAGACCACTTCTATTATTGATCGCTATCAGGATGTGAAAAGAGTTTCAACCAGTATTACAAAGTTTTTATTAAAAACATTGCCTACCCTACTTTTAATTAGGGGATTTAGCTTTTTCCAAACTCCCCGTAATTCAGATCCAGATTATCCACACTATGTTGTTCCCCGGAATCAGTTGAGAACAAAATTCGTAATTTGTAATTAAGAAAAAAAAACTTTAATCTGTTATTGATAGCTACAGCCTAATTATTGATAGGCTACAATATTTCCATTTCCCACATGCATGTTGTTTTACAATACAATTACACATTTCTGTCTATTCAGTCTATCGTGTTACGCTCTTTTTATTGAAATATGTACTACTGATTACAGACTGTGAATTAAGCAGCAGTGTCATATTCTGCTTCCTCCTGCTCCAGATCAGTTCTCATACCATCTTGCTTGCCTAGAGTGATTTTCTCAATAATGTATTAAACTGCGTGTTTATTATTTACTGTTTACACAAGCTGTGTTGGAGTGACAAGCTCAGTCTGTATGAGCGCAGTGAGGCTCACGGAGACGCGCTACACGCTCCAGCGAAGCCAAAGCTGCTGGACTGCAACATGAAAGACATCTCGCTTCATACGAGCTGTTCTACACGCACCCCTAGGTTGTCAAAGAAAAAGAGAAAATGGGGCTAAACATGTGGGTGTTGAGTATTGATATTAATATTAATGGAGTAGGGTAAAAAGTGACCGGTGAGTATTTTTATAATTCTTTTTATGCCTTAAGTTATAAAGTATAATGTATCACAAATGTGAGAGAAGGTTCCTAGATGCACTACATCAAGACTCCCTTGACAGTCTTCACAAGAGCAACACTGTGAATTTTGAAGCAAACTACTTCTATTTAAACAGGATGACACTGTAGGTGTTGTATCACTGTTAAAAAAAAGCAGAAGTCAACACCACAAAGGCAACAGAAAATCTGCATCTAAAATGGCCTGTATTGCATTAACAAACTGTTTAATGCTGTTAAAATGCATTAATGCTCTAAATATGAAATTATCAATAAAAACATGAAAATATTAAATTATGTGTTAATACAAAATATACACTTATGGAAACATAATTGCAAAGTTAATTCATTTACACAAAAGCAAAATGGGCATCAGAGCCGCCTTCGATACTAATGACTGAGACTGATTCTTAGTGTGGTTTTTGTGCGATATTAATCGAGTCTTAACAGAGAATTTGGAGACAAAACTGAAACTGCACTTGTGCTAATATTAATTGTAAAAAATATGTAGTCATACGCATATCAAAGATCAAGCATCCTTAATAATTACATGCCATTCTCTTTTGTTACCTATCACGTTTGTTTTATAGATGGATTAGAGCTCAATGCATAAGAGTATAATAAATTATCTCAATGTATGTTTTAAATGCTCATTATCATCTTGTGTGTTGCTCCAGTTTCATAGAAACTCCAAATGAACACACAAACAACGAAACACTAAATAAACACACACACACGCACGCACAAACAAACATGCAATTTTCCAAACTATAAAACGAGGGACATCAAATGCAGCTATTTGTTTGAGGCCTGTTGTCGGGGGAATAGGCTACACGACTGCCTGGCTTCATTAGAATTCCTTTCAAGTTGTGGAGTGCGGCCTCCCTGTGTTCATCTCTCTATATCCCCTGACCCTGACGATGCATCTCCATGGGGCTAAAGAAAGGGCGGGGCATGCGCACACACACACACACACACACACACACACACACACACAGTAACATTCTCCTCCTTCTAAACACTGTCACCCCATCGCATCATCCTCCCAGGGAACGACAGAGAGTTCCACCTTCACTCATAGTCTGGGGAATGTGGGATTGTGAAGTGAAACTGGCAAAAGAAGAAACGTATGCAGGTACTGTGGTAGCCTATTTTGCAATACAATAAAAAAAATGAGAATAGAATGGATGCAGGTAGTAAGGTTGATTATCACAACCTTAACTGCCACAATTATTTGAAGACCCTGAAGTGAAGTGCCGTTTACACGACACTTTTCAACTTTTTATGTTTTTTATGAACGTTTTAGACGTTCATTTACACGACAACAGCGTTTTGGGGGCCTGAAAACGCAAACTTTTGAAAACGTTTCAAAGTGCAATTTTTTGTAAACTACAAAAATGCAAATTTGTGAAAACGGTGACGTCATTCGTATGCTTATTACGTGTTGAGTCTATAGGCGTGTAGTGTTTCTTTACAAAGTGACATCGCCAACTACTAGTCTGGCAGGCATAATACAGCGTTTTTAGTTGTTTTCGCAGATTCGTGTGAACGGGGATTGTTTTGACAACGTTGTCGTCTATACACGAAAAACGCAAGTTAAAACTTTTCCTTTTTTAGTACATCGTTGTCATGTAAATGACATTGTAAAATTCAGATAATACGTTTGTTAGTTCCACTTACACTATCGTTCAAAGGTTTTGGGGTTGGAAAAACAACACAATATTGTGAAATGTATTTACAATTTAAAAAAACTTTTCTATTTTAATCTATTTTAAATGTAATTTATTTCTGTGATGGCAACGCTGACTTTTCAGCATGGTAAAACGCTTAATTTTATTAATTTATTTATTTTTGAAACCATGATACATTTTTCAGGAT
This sequence comes from Scardinius erythrophthalmus, assembly GCF_964197995.2. Taxonomy (NCBI): domain Eukaryota; kingdom Metazoa; phylum Chordata; class Actinopteri; order Cypriniformes; family Leuciscidae; genus Scardinius; species Scardinius erythrophthalmus. The sequence continues at coordinate 12,893,025 of NC_138236.1, forward strand.
TTTTGGATGACCATAAAGTTCAAAAGAACAGTGTTTGTTTAAAAAATAAATCTTTAATGTCTTTAGAGTCTTTTTTGATCAGTTATATGCATTCTTTCTAAATACCAGTATTAATTTTTTTTTTTGAACAGTAACTGTATACTTTTCATTGCATTAGTATTGTAACTTATTTATAATTAAAGCATAGCCTTTCGAATACATTTTAATGCTTTTTATTTGTTTAAATGTTATACCACTATTCTAACACAGTCAGCGAGGAGTAAAAAGAGAAGTTGTAATAATCATAATCATTAAATAACTTATTATATATTATTTATGGTATATTCTTGATTTTTCAGACATTACAGTAGACATTACAGATGAAAGACAGACAGGATTGCTTAGCAGACAGGAGGCCTGTTGCATTTGCAAAGGAACTCCTCATATTCAACTTCAATATTTAAATGTACGCTTTATAATCACAGATCATAAAGTTACTGATATTTGTAATAGATAAATGTACCTTGATGGGACCAGGACTAATCTGGGACTAATCACAGTTAAAAAGTGTTACAACCATCCCCATTCTCTTTTGTCTATCTAATAGTTAATTTAGGGTCAGTCAAATAGCTAAATTCAGTGTACGGATAAAATATATGAAAGTGCCATTGAATGTCTTTTCCTTTTTTTGTCACAACTAAAAGGTGTTTTATCAGTGAATATAATTTATTTGTTCTGAATCTCTGCACAAACTAAAAATTAACCAACTCCCAGCTAAATAAGAGGTAAATTACCCACATGATCTTAATTGTTCAGTGATAAAGAACAAGAGGCCACAGTCATTCAGGACATTTTAGGAGGGGGTTTGTGTAAGGTAGCCTTTGGCAGGAGTCGCCGGATGGTCAGTGGTGGGTGCCAGGCCACGTGGGGTGAGGAGGATAAAGAAGAGGAGGGGGTTGAGGAAGGAGCCTGGGCCGCCCGTCACACCCCACCGCCTGTCTGACGGGCCAGGGGCCAGACTGACACCCATAGATAGTGGGAGGGGGAGAGAGAAAGTGAGAGAGAGAGTAAAAGTCTCAGTGCCCGACATTGCACACAGTGCCAAAGTGGCCCGAGGGCAGCTGCTCAGTGAGTGTGTTAGCAGTACAGCAGAGCAGTCCTTGTGCGATGCAACCAGACGAAGAAATGAAAATAGCCAAAAAAAAGGTTTGATTACTCACCTTCATGTTGTTCCAAACTTATTTGATTTTCTTTGATCTGTGGAACACAAAAAGGGACATTTAGCAGGAAAGTTTTGAGCAGAAAGTTCCAAAAATGACAAAAAAAGCACCACAAAAGTACAAATTTGACTTTTACTGATTACACTATGTTCGGAGTCTTCTGAAGCCATGTAATTGCTTTGTGTGAGAAAAAGACCTCAAATTTAAGCCATTCAATTTGCTCACAAATCGAAATCAGGCTTACATATGCTTATCAAATGACTTCAGAAGATTATAAATATAGCACATGAGTCTTATGAGCCACTTTTATCAGTTAAAGTTTGACAGCCCTGGTCACCATTCTCTTTCATTGTATGAAAATTAACAGAATTTAAAAAGAAAAATTGAGAGTGAATACATTTAAATTTAATTTTAAAAGATCAGAATGTTGTTACTCAAATTTAATTGCACATTTCTCAGTGTGCTGAAACAAGATGCCGAATTTGATCTGCAAACACCATGATCAAAATCAAAACTGCAGTTTAGCTTTGATTTACAACCGACTTACAAAGTTCAAGAGAAAAAGTTGCAAATGATGTGTGCATGCACACCTTTCTGTGTGTGTCTTTGAGAAAAAGGTAAATAAAAGGCTGCCAGCCGGGGGGCATATCCGTGACAGTGAGAAATGTGTTTGCATGTGTGTATTAGTGTGCTGACATAATGCCTTTCAGGGTATTTGGGTGCCAATGTAAACATGACACCCTCACAGAGAAAACGCTTATCTAGTGACAGCGGTGGCCATGTCGAATCAAAACTCCCTGATTCTCTCTTGCTCTGTCTCACTCACACTCAGTCAGTCTGCGCGAGCCGTCAAGTCATTAATGGAAGTTGTGGCTATATTTCCGTATGCATATTACTGTGTTGTGCGGTTATATTGCTAGCGTAAGGGTAAGTATGTTTATTTACAGTACTGAAATATATATTACGCTTATGTGTGTGTGTGTGAGTACAAGAGGTTGGGGGCCTCAGGGGCCCTTGCTAATGAGCTATCTGTGTGTATTTCTAACAAGAACGCACTGCAGTGCTCACAGCACTGTCATCAGGGGCTGTGGCTGACCTTGCTCTGCTGCTAGGCTCTGTCATTTGCTATATTTATGGCACCAGCACCTATTTTGTGTGTGTGTGTCTTTATAAGAGTGGGGAGGGAAAGAAGGAGCCCCGTTCAGGAAGCAAATACTGTGCATATCAGCATAATGAATCAAGTGCCTGAGCGGGGTAGAGAAAGAGAGAGAAAAAAGAATAAGAGTGGGAGGAAAGGAGATCCATTTTTCTCCACCGCTTTTTCCCCCCCTTCCAGTAGCAAACCCCTGCGGTTAGTCTTCCTTCAGTTAGTCATTTGGTCTCTCTGTTTTATTTTTCTCTCTTTGGTTGGGATGAATGCTAATTTTGTCCCTCTCCTTATCACAGGCTCTCCCATGCGTTCTGCGATCACTCACTTGGGGAAGATCTTCCACGTACCACTCACTTGACGGCTCAACAGTGGGTTCCCTTGGCCTGATATCGCTTTGCTCTCCAAACACTTGTGAAACATCTCTGCAATGTTTACTATGTATGATAACAGCCAAATCCAGGTATCCCCCCCCCCCACACACACACACACATACCCACCCACACACACTTTTTGGACTTGGAACATGCATGTATATTTAAGTTAATGTGCCTGTCAGTATGCAAAGCATCCCAAGACGGCAGTGCTGTGCAGAATACGTTGGCGCAACGTTTTTCTATCACCATGCGACGAGAGAAAAGATAAGAGAGAAAGAAACAGGCCTGGCCAAAAGTAAAAGTTTCTAATTCTGTCCTCCAGGGCGAATGCTCGCTCATCCCTCTATCCCTACATCCCGAGGAGGCTCTCTGTCAGAAATCTATTCAAATCGCATTTTCTCGGGGATTTTATTGCATTGCACATCATCCCATCACCAAATGACAAATCACCTGTAAGGCTGGAGAAAGACTCAGTCTCGAGTTCCGGATCCAACCGGCATGTACTTTGTTTACGTCCTTCAGCACCTAAACAGATAAAACTCGGGAACCGCAAGGACCTTGTGTCTGTCTGAAAGTTTTTAAGAAGTGAGGAGATAAGGCAGAAAGGGTGTCAACAACTCCACACCTGACGGGGTTCCGCAAAAGCACTCTCACACACACTTCTACAAGATCCTCGTCTCCTAATAAAGCCTGGCGATGAGAGTGTCGGAGGGGATAATTAGTTTATCCCGACACATGACAGCGGCACTGGCTGAATTGTTATTATTTCCCCTCTCCCGTTGCCGTGACACCGGCGACGCTTCTGCGCCCCTGCCACCGCTCCCCACATCCAGCTCGGCGCCACTTGATATATTCCTAATGTTCCTTAATATTTTCATTTTGATGTAATTTGTGGCCCCGGTTTTTTAAATATCCGCTCTGTAATAATGTTTAATTTCAAGGGTCAGTCTGCCAAGGAGTATATTAAAGCAGATAAAACTCATTTTCCAAAGCTCCAATATCGCGCCCAGATCAGGTTAGGAGGCCAGCCGCCGCGAATATTTCATCTTTTATCATGCCGATAATGGGCCGATGACAGAGGCGCGTTATTACAATGAGAGAATTGCTCATTTTCCAGGAAAGGGAAGGGCTGTGGGAAGCTGGGGGGTCCGGGAGTGTGCGTGTGTGTGTGTGCGTGCGAGAGTGCGTGCCGACTCACTCAATAAAAGGCAATTCTTCCAAAGAGGAAAAGAAAGAGCGAAGAGGAGAGATGGTGGGATGAAGGGGGTGCGGGGAGAAAAGCAGCTTGCTCCAGCCCGCCTTTGCTCTTATTTGATTGGGATGAATAATAAATGCAGCCTGTGTGCTGCGGTCAGGAGTGCTGAAGAGGGGAAGGTGATGAGAGCTGATTTGAGGAGGGCCGTCTCGAAATTAACCTCTTTAATTGAACCATTAGGAAGAAACAAAAGATGATGAGAAAGGTGTGGAGGAGAGAAGAGCGAAGGAGAAACAAGGAGGCGGAGGGGGGCAGAGCTCATCAGGACTCCAGGAATTGGACCTGAAAGTGGAATGACTATGCAAACCGTCCCCGTCCCTCTAGCCCATAATAAATAGAGCCAATCAGAGGGGTCCTGGGGGCCAGATGGGTCCTGTACAGGTCAGACCCATTAGAGTCAGATTAGCCTGCTGACAGACCCATCACATCACTCAGTCTAAGCCACTGTCATCATCTTAACCCAATTCTGCTCCACTTATAGCCCACACCCTGCCTATGGGGCCGCATATACAGAGCTGTATCTGCGAGGACGCTTAACTCAGTGCGTGACCCAGAACATCTAACTCAGGTGAGGAGCCTTGAGAAACTGTGACAGTCTGGCTTGTCTTGAATTCAGTAGCCTACCTAGAATATAGTTGGGAAAAAAATTAGTGGACAAGCATCCTTACTATTGCTCATACTCAGGCTTAGAGATCTGAATGAATCGCTTATTTAAGTGTTCAAATTCAGCACATAACTCATCCTCTACCAACTGATACTTTAACTTTATGTGGCTTGTAGGCAGAGCAACCTATCAGCTATATACAGTCACTGTTTGGAAACATTACCATATTTTTAGGTTTTTGGAAAGATGTCTCTTATGTTCACCAAAGCTGCACTGATGCTACAAAAATACAGTAAAACAGTATTATTATTACAATTTAAAATAATTGTTTTCTCTTTTAATAAAAAAAAGTATTCCTGTGAAAACAAAGCTGAATTTTCAGCATCATTACTCCAGTCTTCAGTGTCACACGATATACTGCTAAAGAAACATTTATTATTATAATTAATGTTGAAAACAGTTTTTGCTGCTTAACATTTTTGTGGAAACAATGATACCATTTAAATATTTGTGGTAAGATTTTTTTTTTTTTAAGAGAGAGAAACTAATACTTTTATTAATCAAAGATGCATCAAATTGATCAAACGTGACAGTTAAGACATGTATAGTGTTACAAAAGATTTCTCTTTAATGTAATAAATACATTTAATAAATGCAAATAAATGCTATTCATTGAACTTTCTATTTATCAAATATTTGTTTTTAAAAGTAAATCTGTTTTTAACATTGATAACAAGAAGAAGAAATGTTACCTTAACTGCAAATCAGCACATTAGAATGGCTTCTGAAGGATCATGAGACACTGAAGACTGGAGTAATGATGCTGAAAATTCAGTTTTGCCATCACAAGAATAAATTATATTTTAAAACATATTATTATAAAACATATAAAACATATATTATTATTATTATTAATAAATAAATGCAGCCTTGGTGAGCATAAGAGACTTCTTTTAAAAACATAAAAAATATATATGTTTCCATTTAGACTGTTGAGAAATGCAATGCTTTTAAACATTTAAAATCTATTTGATACAGTTAACACATTAACTTTGGCGCTCCTAAAATATTAAAACTAAAATAAAAACTAATAAACCCTGTAAACATGAAAATAATAACATAATAATAATGAGCAATGATAGAGTGAAAACTATCATTAACTAAATATAATTTAAAATAATAAATAATAAAAGTTAAATAATAAAAACTATATTAAAAAAATAAGAACACCCAAGCAATTTCCCAACAACCACTGACACTGCCCAAGCAACCACCTAGAAACAGCCTAACAACATTCAGAACAGCCTAGCAAGGGCCTACGTTAGAAACGTCCTAACAACCTCCCAGAACACTCCAGCAACTACGGCCTAACAACACCCAAACAACCACCCAGAAACATCCTGCAATTGTGGTGCCAACTTTCACAGGTTAGCAGTACTCACCATTTCTTCAGAAAAGTAAGAATCTAAGACTGAATATCCATATGCAAGATGTCAGTACACACAAGATGTTAGACTGCTACATGTAAAGAGCATTGCCTTGAAAAGAGTCTGAACACAGCTAAAGTTATTAAAGGTGTAGGTGAGTTTAGATTAAAGCAGCAGATTGAATTGATTGTATTAGGAGGAGAACTCAGGTTGCCCCAGGTGGTAATGTTCAGCTCTCATACCAGCCTTTAACAGCAGGGGATACAAGAACTACACTCATCAAATCATGCCTCCCTCCTTCTTTCTCTCTCTCTCTGAAGTAATCAATGTACCGGCATTGTGCAACAGCACCAGGATAGTCTATCAACCCCCTCCCGTGTTCATGCAAATATTAGAACGGATCTTCTAAGTTCTACAAATTGTTTTGTGTGTGAAAGCTGTGACGTAACTGACAACACTTTCAACACACTTTTAATGTAATCCTTAAGGCAAAAGCATGAGCTGACAAAGATAAAGATGTAAATGTGTGCTCACTTTATCGAGTCGCCCCTATACTTGAGGCCAAACATAAAAATAAAAAAAGAAGACATGGCTTACCCTCAAATCTCAATGTCCATAATCACATATGGACCTTAGGAACTCGGCTGTCATAAGGTTTAAAACTCAAAGTACATCATACGTAAAGCGCCAGGCAAGCATATCTGTAAACATTGGTTAAAGGCAAGCGTGTAATCTGAATGTTAACCGATACAGAAGTCAGCCAGAATTAATATATTCCGCAAGCAAAAGTGTCCAATAACAGGGGATTTATACTGACATAATTCAAGTAGAATTCAACAAATCATGTGATTCAAAATGGCCGCCGCCTTGAAGCGCCCCATGTAAAATAAAAAAAAGCTTGCTGATATGTCTGGAGTCTTCACCTCATGTGGACATGATTTTAAAACAGCTGTTTTAAAAAGTAGGCTGCTATTCATTTCTTATCTGTAAAACTTTTTAATGAGGAAAAGTGCACCTTTGAGGTGTGCAACAGATGTGAAGGAGAGGAGGAAGAGGGCAGGGTTGGTAGAGAAAAGTCTTGTCCATAGAATTAACCATGAAAGGGGTGCCAAGTTGGTCCCCAAAACCCCTAGGCCAGGGTGGAGAGAGGGGGAGAGATGGGCCAGCAGGCTGGGGGCACCTTGGGGAGTTGAGGAGGAAGTGGCATGCACCATGTCTCTTGCTCCTGTTGTTCCCTCATTTGATTTTGATGAATAATGCATGGGGAGGGGGGCCCAGCCTTAAAGGGGCACCGCTGCCACAGTGGGAGTCATTACTGAGCACAACGCACTGATGAGGAGCAAGAAAGAAAGAAAGAAAGAAGGAAGGAGAAAGAGAGAGTGGGAGGCAGGGGGGGAGGCAAAAACAAACAAGAAAATTAGAGAAGTAAAACAGTTCTTTGAATCTTCTTCGAACACTCCAGATGAGCTGCATTTCATATCCGCTGCTTTTCTGAGTTAATCAGAAATTTTGTTTTTGCTGTGCTTTTTCATTATTAAAATTAAGTTCATTTATGCATAAGTTCTTGCATGTTCCAAACAGGCTGTCAGTCTGTGTCTAAGTGGTGGGGATTGTTCAGTGACTCTTTCTACAGGTTACATTGTTACGCCAGTAAGTGACGACCAGTGACTGTCTTTATGAGTGAGTCGTTGAATTGTTCACTCAAGCGATTAGTTCCGAAACATGATTCGTTCAGAAGCTAAACAAGATTGACTGAAACATTAACATTCAAAAATATTGATTCAATTAGAAAGGAAACAAGTGACTTATTTTACAAATGAGTCATTAAATAATTAACTTAAACGATTTGTTCAAGACACTGATTTATTCAGAAACTAAACAAGTGACTAGGTGTGTTTATCTTGAAGCAGCGTTGCCCAGACCGATCAGTGTATGACATGATTGATGTACGAAAAACATACGGATCTGTCTGGCCTCTTATCATTCTTGTGGTACTTTAATGTCATAGCCTACACCGATTGGTCTGCGCAGCGTAGTTACAAATCGAACACACCTATTGTCTTCAGGTGGGATTCACTGAATAATTCATTTAAGCGATTCATTCAAAAACACTAATTTATTCAGAGCATAACACATACACAAGTCATTGAATTGTTCACTCAAGCGGGTTGTCATTCTCTCAAACGATTCATTCAAAACACTGATTCATTCGGAACGAAACAGTAACTCATTAACTTTTTCCTCAAAAGCTAAATGAAGCCCAGCAGAACGTGCTTTTTGGCAGACAGCCATCTATACTCACTTTAGACAGTAGACGGGTCACAATACAGTCACAGAAATAAACCTGTTTTTTGTAACCAGTGAGACACAGCATTCCTCAAAAGAGATGACTTTCGGTTTCAGCATTACCGCAAAGCTGCATTTATATACCAGAGTTGCTGATTCATGTGAGCGCTTGGGACCCGACACTGACTTCTGAGAACATGTTCAAAAAGTACGGCGTTCAAGCAGGAACTGGGCGCAGAGAAAGAGCAGGGTAATGCTAGAAGGGGATGCAGCAGGCACAGTGCAAGGTGTCATCACTCATTTTGATTGGGTATTACAGCATGACGGATGAGGCCCCGCGGGCCACCGCGCGTCTCCTCCGTGCTTATTACAGCTGTTCTTAAGTGGGAGTTGATTTAGCTTAAATAGGTTGTTTCATAAGGAGAAGACACCGGCGCTGTCACCGCATCTCTGTTCCTTTGCACTGTATCCCGCCACTTTAATTGAATAATGCCTCCTCTACATACCTATTAGTGTGCTTAGCTACATACCATGCCCCTATAATTGCTTATACAACCCAGCTAATTCCACCACTCCCCTCCTTTCCTGTCTTTTCATGTGATATTTCACACGGTTAATATAGAGAGTGCGCCGGCAAGGATAAAGACGGCTTGTTTAAAGGGTTATCAGGTCTCTGCAGCACCGTGATGTCTTTTATCCGCCCTCCATAATTAGTCGTGTAATCATTAAGCTGCAGTTTATCAGGTTTTAGGGCTTTTATTAATTACAACACTCGAGCGATTTCACGGCACTTTCACGGTCACGTAATTCACGAGCCATTGTCACGCTGTGTGTAAAAGAGAGATGAACAAGGATTTCACAATTGCGTCTGACATTATTGCAAAGATTTATCTGAGCTGGTACTGCTACAATATTATCAAATTACAGACATCCTGAACGTGTCACGTGACGCAAACTGCTTTATATTACAGAGTTGGTTCTCTCGGGTCTTCTTAACACTGGTGATAGTACCAATAAGATGAATGTGCTTCATGATTTTAATCTACATTATAAGTTTCCTGTAATCCTAAGTCTGCAGTTTAATAATGAATTTGTTATAGGCCACTATTCTTGCTCTATCCAGCTCAGTCATTTGGCTAACAATACGGTATTTTGCCCTATAAGATTTATTTGTGGATGTAGCAATTTTTGGCTTTCCAGAGCTGTCCAGTCAGCACCATCAAACGTTCCCACTGACATCAGCACCATAGACAGCTCCAAAAAAAAAAAAAAACATCCCTTCAAGGCCTGTAGGACACCAGTTCAGACAAGTTGATTCAGATAAACAATTCTGTCATTATTTACTCACCCTAATGTCATTCCAAACCTGCTATTATTTTGTTCTGTGGATTTTCACAGATCTTTTCCATACGACAGCAGTTCATGGGGGGCACAGGATGTCAAGCTACAAAAAGGCTCTATAAAGATAGTCCATACAACCTGTGCTTTATGTTCCAAGTCTTCTGCAGCCATACAATAATGTTGTGAGACGAATGGACAGAATTTAAGCATCCAACCTGTGCATGTTTTATTTGTATCTCCCTTTTCCTAACATCAAATTGCAGTTTTTACAATCAGAAAACACTACAGTCTCACAGGAAGACTTTTATCTTTCTAGTCAATGATATGTATGTCGGTAACACATACACAACACATTTTTACAGCATTTATTTATCTAGGTTCTAATGTTAATTTATAAATATATTGTTCACTGTTAAAGGGATAGTTCACCCAAAAATGCTAAACTTAAGTATTATAAATAAACTTAAGATTGAGCCACTGGAGTCACTTGGACTATATTAACGATCTCTTTAATAACTTTTCTGGGCCAGCAAGTTTCAGTCCCTTAAAAGCCTATGGAGGAGTTAGACAGCGCTCAGATTTAATCAAAAATATCTTAATTTGTGTTCCGAAGATGAACGAAGGTCTTACGGGGTTGGAACAACATGAGGGTGAGTAATTACTGACATAATTTTCATTTTTGGGTGAACTATCCCTTTAATCTTTTCTTTTTCTTATAATAAATTAACTGATGTTAATGTATACAACTTGAAATGGGGAAAAAAAATCGTTTTTGTGTTGATAAATATTTGTAAATTCATTAAAAGATGAATTATTTCATGTTATATATTGCATTAAGTAATGTTAACAAATACAACATTATTGTAAAGTGTTACCTGTTTGTCTTTATAAACCAGTGATGGACTACAGAGATTAATGTTGCTGTTTGCTGGCACTGATTCATTGATGCACTTTTGTTGTTTATTCTATTGACTTCCATCATTTTAATAGGCAGAGGGCAGGATGCTGATGAAGCTGCAGGATGTAAAACTCCACAAAAGTAGAACGCTGATATCCTGTGTACAAAAAAACAAACAAAAAGGTATTAATTGCTGATGCATTTATGAAATTGACACACTGATATTGGGAGCTAGGATGTCAAGCATCAAGCCAAGATGGAGCTCTGCCAAAGACAATACACACAGTCTCTCTCTCTCACACACACAAACATGGGCGATGCCAAGTATGCTGCCAGTCTTGCCCCACAAACCCAAACATTCATATTTGTCATCAAACCCCTAAACTGCACACACATATCTGTCCCACCCAACACAACGCCAGCTCTGGCTGCCTGAGGTGCCCGCTGGTTCTGCATGATTGATGATGCCGATTGAGAGGCAGATCATTTGGGTGCCCCTCGCTACCAAGGACGTAAATCACATCAGCCCACTCTAATGATTTCTCACAGACCCATTTGGCAGAATCCACAATAACCTATTGAGCCTTGCACGGGGACAAAAAAAACATCAATACAGTCAAATAATGATTTTATTTAAGCACTTTATCAAGGATTGACAAGCATTTTTCCAAGGTTGCATGGGGTAGAGAAGCTTCTGGAAACAGTCAAGGTGGCTTGATATGTTAAAAACGTAAGAGTCACTGCAAGAGTATAGACTAATAAACATGTCTGTTTCGGCCAGGTGGAATTAGTTGTTTTAACGAGTAAAGATGTCTATGGCGTACTACAGTGATAAATGACGACCGGCAGAGCGGATTTGGACACTTGGGGCCCTGAGGGGCGACCCATTTCAACTTTTCATTAAAACGTCCAGCCAAGGCCAAGCCATGATTTGCTCCTAATTGATGAGGCCATTATGATCTAATTAACCACACATTTTCAAAGCCACTCTTATTTTGGCGTCTTCATGGCAGTGGAAAGCTCATTGGCACCAGAAATTCAGATATAATTTCCAAATGACAAAGGATGAAAATCACACTATAGGGCAAATTTACATCAAACATCATTTCACATTCATTTTAGCTTCTTCTTCATTTTTGTATTAATATATAAAGAAACATATAGTTGATAAACAACTGATTTCACTTTTGAAACAAGTCTTATGGCTCTGTTTATTCTGCTTATGTCTGGCAATATGTCCTGATAAGCCAATACAGACCAGATTTGTATTGGCTCGCCTAACAATAGCCTCTTATGTAAAGTTCTTTAAATTTAAAAGTTCAGGGATTTGATTCACAGATTTTTCTGTTCACTCTAATTCAGCTGCCAAGTCTATACCAGGAGTTTAGCAATTGTGATTGAAATGTAAATATTTGTAATGGCTCATGAAACTGACCACCAAAAACTTTCTTATGGTCCATGGCAAAGAATCACAGTGATCAAGATTTAGAGTTTGTATAAACCATTTTAAGGCCAATTCTGTCCATAGTCAAAATTCAAAGAACAGGCCAACAGGAGTGTATTTAATTCAAATTAGCTTTTGTTTTTAGTCTAAGAATCATTCATGTAACTGTTTAGCCCTAAAATATTTTTTTAAAGAATTCACTGAAATGTCCAACCTGTTCTTTGTATTTTAAATTAGGCATCCCTTACAATGAAATATCCTACTGGAAAGACTGAAATTCAGAAAAAAATAAACCAAAAAATACATTTTTGGTTTAAGCAGAAGGATTTTATTTACACTACTGTTCAAAAGACATTTAGAATTTAGAAGAATCTTTATATTAGAATGATTTCTGAAGGATCATGTGACACTGATGAGTGATGACTGCTGAAAATTGAAATTCAGCTTTGCCATCAATAAATTACATTTGAAAATATATAAAAATAGAAAGCACTCATTTTAAATTGTAATAATATTTCGCAATATTACTGTTCTACTGTAATAAATGAAGCCTTGGAGAGCATAAGAGACTTCAGAAACATTAAATAATCCTACCAATTAACCCCAGACTTTTGAATAGTAATATAATTCTTAATAGATTCTTGGAAGATTATTATCTTTTATGATTGGTGTCATATTGTGATTGAAATGTAATCACTATCCTGTAGTATTGACTCTGGGTTGATTAAAGGAATAATTCACACAAAAATCAAAATGAATTTATCGGTTTTTGACACTCATGTCTTTTGAAACCCTTTCTGGAGTTTTACAGCCCTTGGTTCCCATCCAATCGTATGGAAGACTGCAGCATGAACACTCTTCAAAACATCTTCTTTTGTGTTACTTGGACGAAAGAAAGTTCTAAAAAGTAAGGTCATCTGTAAACCGCATTTGCTGTAAAAGGAGTTCTACCTTGAATTCAATGTAAATTAGTTTGCTTAAAAGTGCCAGCCAAATGCATGAATGTAAATGTAAACAAATAGCTCTAAATAATGGTTTGATAACACAACATTCGCTTTCACAACGGTCTAATCCAGTGAGGGGCACCCTTGCATGAAAGTCAGTTCAGTGAAAGTGTATGTGTATCTCCTTATTAGTAACACAAAGCTGGATAGGGAGATGTAAGGCTCTGTTCAAATAAGCTTGCTGTCCCCAGGCCAGGTTTTATGTGCGAGAAGGCCGGGAAAGAATAAGAAGGAATGGCTGAATGGTTGGATGGAACTTTCTTTTAATTTGAAAGTCTTGAGGGAATTGTGCATATACAATTACAGCTCATTCGAGTGGATCTCGGGAACGGCACTAAAGAGGAAACAGAACAATGAAACGGAGAGAAATAAGATGATCTTGGGTGTTATCTTTTCCTCCTGCTATCATATTCTACACACAGTCTATCATGCAGGAAATGATAAATGTAAGTAATGCCACTGTAATCCATTACTAAGAACTGAGAGTTAGCATGAATAGGGCTGTGAAGTTGTGAGGGAGGGGATGGGGGTCTATCATCAAACTCAATTATCATCTTATTACAGGCTCTAAGTGGCCTCATATTAGGGTCATTGCCCTTAATTTCAGGGGGAAAATAATTGGTAACCCCCGTAATAGCAATACACAGACACCATTTAGCAAACCCTGAGGGGATCCTGTGGGATAATCAATGGGAAGTCTGGCATAACGCATTACAACCGTCATCTGATAAGTGTCTGTCTTTGTCTTTCTATGGTGCTAATCAAACTTAACAGAGACCTAAAGTGATGATTATGTAAATATAGTGCAAAGAAGGCGTTATTTAAAGAGATATTCCAACTGAAAATGAAAGTTTGCCCATTTACTCACCCTGATGTCATTCCAAATATAAGATATTTTGAGGAAAGTTTTTGTCCATATAATTAAAGTCAATGGGGTCAAAAACAACAACGGACCCCAGTGACTTTTTTGTGTTCCTCAGAAGAAAGTATACAGGCTTGGAATGCCATGAAGGTGAGTAAATTATGAATTTTCATTTTTCATCCCTTGAAGTTTGCAAATTCTTAACTTAATAAACTTAATCTTAAAGTGTGCAATTAAGTTTTATGATTTGCTTCGAAAGATCAGATTTGTTTGTGGCGTTTTTCATTTTTAGCCTGTTTAGATTTTTTGAGCAACTTCAGATATACTGTATGTCTTGGAATCCAGACCCCATGTGGTGCCCTCGACCGTCGCATTTAATTTAGAAGCAAATTCTATCCTCATGAGCCAAGCAGAGTGAAAAGCTTCTGAGAGACATATATGGGGAAATAATCTCTCTAAAGTGATATTGATATCAGATTTGACCAAACACACATTCACAGCCCTATTTTTCATTCCCCCGAAATAAGCGGCTGAAGTCTCAGGAGGGACCAGTCAGAGATGAAATAATCCGTCTGTATTGTAAAAGTAGTTTTCTTATTCAAAGAGCAACCCCTCCGGTCCTCTGTTTTGTAGATTGAGAGTGACACTGCCCATAGGGCTCCACACACTGAATGCTTTTAGAGATGCCCTCTAAGTGAGTTAGCCGATTCTGTGGACACCACAGATTCAATAAAACACTTGCCTGTCTGTACTGTTTTTTCGTCCACATACTCTCACTGCAGCCTTTTCTTCTCACCTCCACTCCTCTCTCCGTTCAATCACTGCTCTGCTAACTTAGTAAAAGTGGAAAAGTAAACAGGTGATATTGGAAATTTCATATCATGTGCCTTTAAATGAATCAGACCCTTTAATGGGTTGACAAAAGAAGAATGTCTCTTTAATTCAGGGGCATCATGCATTTTTTGTATTATTATTATTATTATAATTTTTGAAGTGACTATGAAAGCTTGTTACCATCTCAGAATAAAAATAATTAAAAGGCAATTGTAACTCACAAACGCATCCTTTTTTATATAAATGCAACTTTATTCCTTACAGTCTGACTTAATTTCTTACATTAAGCTGTAATTATTTGTTTTAGGTTTTACCCTGAGGTGGAAACAGGCTTCTACTGTATTGACAGCAGTTGCTGCCGCCCTAAAACAAGAGCAAAAAAAAAAAAAAAAAAAACTAAAATTTGACAGCCATTTATTATCATGCAACTTTAATTGCATTTAAATTCCAGTTGGTATGGCGTGGTGGGAGGCTGTCCCATAATTTAACATGGCAATTTTGAGTAAAAGTCACAGAAACAAATTCCACTGTTTGCATTATGGTAAATACAAATTCTATCAATAAGCTTATGAGGTGTGGTTCATAATAGGAGTATATATGCAAATATTCATATGGCTCTCTCCTCTGAGCAGATTCTGAGCCTCTTATCAATATCCTAATTGGGTTTCCTCTAACCACGCTCTCTCCTTTATTTCCCAGGAGTGGAAGATGCTTGATGCCTAGGGCTACATGACACTACCGTGCAAAACAATTAAATAAATAAAACACTCATTGGGGAGCTTTTATAAGTCTGTAAATGCTTTTCTCTGGCTCACTGGTCCTCTCCATCCCATAGATTTCCTATGCCTTGGGAATAATATTTTGCCAAATTATCCTTAAAAACAAATACTATGAAATCATTACAACTAATCAGATGTCAGTAAATCTTGAAACATGGGTGAAAAACATGTGATTTATTCGTTATCAAAAAACTATTAAATGAATCACTAGAAAGTTCCTAACAGATATTAAGCAGAGAGTCTACTAATACATAACCACTGTTAGCTGACATGTAGTTGCAAAGTTACTTAAAGTTAGTAGAATGTCTAATGCCTGCTACAGACACAGATCTAATAAACCTGGGCACAACATAAACTGTACGATGATGACAGTATGGGCTAGTGGTAAACAAACAGAGCAAGATGTATCACACTTTGGCAATTGTGTTTTTTATGTGCACTGAAAAAAAGAGGAGGAAGCGAAAGAAGAGAACATGTACGCGGTCATGGCTATGGAATAGAGGCCAATTTGGCAAGCCAATTTTGCAAATGGAGCGCCATGTCGCGTTGATCAATACGGCATGTTGCAATTTTATTGGCTAGTCAGTAGACGTAGGTCGTAGCAGCAAACACACTGTGAGATGATCATGCTGAATTTCTGACACTTTCAGAAAATTATCGCAGGCTATCTTTGGTCGCAAGAGCGTGACAACAGCCGTATTTGAACCCATTTCACTGTACGACGTAGGACCACCGTTAAGGAGCCAAGAGCACAGAAATCGCAACGACTGGTCATCTGGAACAGCCCAAAATTGTACAATGTGTACCAGTGTACCATTAAAATAAAGTGTTATCAATGATAACAATAATAGAAAAAAATACAAAATGAATTAGAAATAAATGTATAATTACTTGGTTCATAATCATTTTTTCCCCTTTATGTAGCCTGTCCTGTCCCAAGTATAAAGAATCTGTGTTATACTTAGATGTTTAAAATGTTATACAATGTACAAAAGTTTGAACCCTTTTTGTCTCTGAACAATAATGCCTGTAAAATACTGACTGTAGAATAATGAATGAAGAAGAAGAAGAAGAAAAATCAACTGTTTCTACTAGTAAAGGATGAAAAAACTCAGATGGCACGAAAACATCCCTCAAAGGTGGTCATTTTGTTTGCATAAAGATTGACTGATTCCAAACCTCTTTTTGGACACCAGTGAAAAAAAGTAACCCCAATCATATAAAAACAAGCAAAATCATTCAGGTTTGAAACAAAATTGCATTTAAAATATATTCTAAGAAAAAGACTTTCATGAGTTGGAATTACAGGCAAACCAAAAGGCAATGCATCTTTCTCAGCCTACCACAACCAATTTGTCTTTTCAAAACAAGTCCTTAAACAGTGAAGAGAAGTCATAGTGCGCTCTTCCACCCTGTGCTGTTTCCCCCCCAGGAGACGAAGCTGGTCAGAAGTCAAGATCATTTCAATTCATCTCGTCTCTGTTTCCACGGCAGCGCCGCAAAACAACTCACTCTTCCTCCAGTGCCATAGTGGGGAAACTTTTCTGCTCTCTGAGGGAGATGCTAAACTATTTTAAAAGGCAATTACGACAGTTTTGGGGGCCCCGCTGAGGAGGGGAGCGGGAATAAAGAGAGAAAGAGAGTGGACTGAAAAACAGGAAAAAGTGAAAATATGTTAATGGAAGTCAGGCACTTTTGTGGAGCAGGGGTGGTGTGTGAGTGTGTATGGGTGATCTAATGTGGTGACCTGACCTGTGGGGTGCGTGTTTTTGGCGATAAGGACTGGAGATGAGGTGAAGGGTGCAGTGACAGTTCAGTAGTTGTAATTATTTTCAGGTTAGGTCACTCTCCCTGAGAACGCAGAGGTGATGGAGCCTGGAGAGGAAGGGAGGGAAGGGTTAGGAGGTTACAGTGTGGTTAGCAGAACAGTTCTTCTTCACCCTTTTCTCTCTCTCTTAAACACAGACACAGCCCTGTCCCAGCCCCAGCTCAGCGACAGGACAGTAAGCTTCATAAATGCTTCACATTACAATACCATATAGAATAAATTGCAGTTACGAGCAATACTTGGATAAAACATTACAATTAAGTTTTATTTGAAACATTAGTTAATGTGATAGCTAACATTAAATAATTTGTTACTTTTTTTATATTGTGTATATTATGGCTCACTTAGCGCTGTTGCCTCACAGCAAGTTCCACGGGTCGGAAATTATATGAATATCATTTTATATATGAATATAATTAACATTTTTGTTATAATTAACAAACTGAATTATATATTCGAAATAAATTCTATATGTGTATACCTAATATATAACACAAATAATTAAAATTCTATAATTCATAAATGTATGTATTAAAAAAATAATTGATCTAATATGAACCTAGATTAATAATGCTGTAAAAAAATTCTTGTTATGATGAAAATTGTTAAAAGATGTTTTTAAAAAAACATTATTTAACCATTATTGTAAAGTGTTGCTGAAATTTTGAGAATATTTTTTCAGACTTATACTAGGCTACATAAGAAGACCATACCTGTCAACATTGGGATTTGAAAATTAACTGGTTTGCGCCCAGTGGGATTTTTTATAGAAAGATTAAAAATACGGGAGAAATACGGTAAAATATTTAAACGGGATGATTACGGGATAGCAAGGTAAAATACGGGAGAATCCCGGGAAAAACGGGAAGGTTGACAGGTATGAAGAAGACACATATTTGTAATAAAGGAAGTGTAGAAAGTTCTTTATTCAAATTTGGCACATGAAGAAGCGTCATGTCACATTTGACATCAATGAACAGTTTGAATATGTGTCAGTTTGTTTTCATTGCATAGAAAAGAGCAGCTTGAATATCTGTGGCCCTGTTTACACCTGGTATTTTAATCCATCTCTTTTGTCCACTTTCAACCACTTACGTCCTGATTTATTTATGGGCGGTATTTCAAATCTTTCGATCTATTGGACGAAATGAAACGTGACTGGATACGACGGAAAATATACAGAAAGCATCAGCTTTCGTTTCTGCTCTGATAGCCGCAAGACCACGCTTAATGTGGCGTGTGCGTGTTAAAAATCAGGAATGGTGAGAGAACATCGGGCTTGGTACGTTTTTCATCTTCAAACCAAACTTGGGTCTTCAGCCGACAAAGTTTAAATCCCGTCTGGCTAGTGCACATCCCATAATGTTTAAGCATTAATTTAGTAGGTGGAGAGAAGGCGGTCTTTTGTGGCTTTTCGAACACATTCTACCACATGAATGTTTACACTACTAAGCAATCCGTTCTAATGTGTTTTCGACTGCCTCTGGAAGTGGACGAAAGTGGACAAGCTCAAAATGTTTTAGACCCCGTTTACACCTGTATTTAGTGTCATACACTTGTGATCCGAATCCGATCAACCTCAACACATCTTAGGTGTAAACAGGGCCTTTGGAAGAAAGTAAGTCACACGAGTTTGTAATGACTTGAGTAAATGTTGACGATTTTCATTTTGGGTGAACTATCGCTTTAAGTAATTCTTTAATTCTTTTTCAAAATTTTCATCAATACATGCAACTAATAAAAAGATTCCAATACCACATGTCTCATGACAGCAAAAACTTGTCAAACCCCCACCGTACAGTTATTAGACACCATTTCAGCTTGTGAATGCGTCTAGAGGTTTTTTGCAAAATAGGTCATTTTCATTTACAAGATGAGCCTAGGCCATCGGCAAAACAGCCCCCCCCCCCCATCTGTCCGACCCCCCCCCACCCCCAACACCCCACTTTGGTCCTTTTCTTTCTCTCCTTCCAAAAACACCCCACTCTTTATCAGTGCAATTACCACACAAACAGATCCATCACAGCCTGAACTGTCCTCTCAAATCGCCACTCTTTCCACGGGCAAGCTAATTAATCCTAAAGAGAGAAAACTGATGCTGGAATAAAGAAACAGAGAGAATGGACCTATCATGTCCTTCTGTATGCGTTTGCAATTGTGACCGTGTTTATCCTTTTCTCCTTTGCTTTCTTTTTTGTTGTCCCATTCTTTCTCTCTTTATCAGCGAAAAGAAAGCCTTCAAAGGAACGATTGTGCGGGCGGCGGGCTGAAGTGGCCTGTTGGTAGCGGCAACAGTGAAGGCGGACAACACAACATAACAAACATGGTTGCATCTAATCAGGGGCCTCGGTTAATGTAAACAATGTCATTTTTTGGCCTTAATGAGCCAATTTTCCCCGGACACGAGAGGCTAACAATTGGGGCAGCGCCTTTGATGTTCTTCATTTGAAGGTTTGTTTGTGATTGCCGGCACTTTTGTTGGAAGCCCCGTGCCGGGTTTCTTTCATCTCGCTGAAAAGCGAGAGTCACGGCTCACTTGGACGCAAAACAAGGAGAAGTGTGAGAGAGAACGAGAGACATAGAGAGAGTGAAAGAAAGATGACATATTCCCTATTTACCTTAAACAATCCCTCATCAGCTGATTTTCCCCAAAACCTCCTCCTCTTTTTCACCTTCGTCTTCTTCTTCAGAAAGCACACACACAGACACATCAAGACATAAAACAAGCACATTGGTTTGGTGTCTATAACTATCAAATGGCTGGCTCATTAAAAGGCACCCCGGTGAGGGTGCATGTGTGTGCGTGTGTTTGTCGTTGACGGGGCTTAATTAACATGAGCCTGACAAAAGGTGACGCAGACCAAAGAGGCAGCCGGTGAGCCAGGTGTGTGTGTGCGCGGTGCCTTTCAACTTCATACTGTGCAGACATCCCACGCTGACCAATATCAGCCATGTTACGGAGCGAGAGAGAGAGAGAGAGAGAGAGAAATGGAGCGTCAAAGCAAAGATCAAGATAATTAAGCATCTACTTTCTACTTTCCATAGATATACGAATTAATCTATTTATAATGTGTCAACTCCCATGTGTTAGGAAAAAGGTTTAATTCTACATTTAGGAGCGCATAAAACGTACACAAGAGAGTTGGAAATACAAAGAGAACAATGGGGTAAACTTTTTTCCTCTATGCACATTTCTCCCAGGGTCTAACGCACGTGTCACTGAGATAAACTGCAAATTAAGGGGAAAAACTGCACGAAAATACATAACTTTGTTTAAAGGACAAAAGCATTGTAGATAAAAATCACAACTAATATGTCCAGGCTTTTATCTATCAGTCAAGCAAACTCTCTCACACACACACAAACACGCGGGCTCTGTGAGTCAGGGGCCTCTGGGGCCTTGTCACCGCACCTGCTGGGCCCTGCGGAAGCCAGCTGTCAGCTCACATGTGCACCGGACTCTATGTAAGTGTGTGTGTGTTTCTCTAGAGGTGAGGGGTGACGATGTCCAGGGGAGAGAGGGACGAAAAGATAGAAAAAGCGAAAATGCAAATAAGAGAAGATTCACTTGAAAGTTAGGCTACATGACTCAGTTGTAGAAGGAGAAGAAGCGAGCAGAGGCAGAAACTGCTTTTGTTGTAAACAAAACACATACAACTACAAGGTAACAGTTCCTGTTTGAAAGAACTAATGCTAAGGAATTATATGAAGTCGGGACGGACGGACAGTTCGATAGATAGATAGATCAGAAAAATATTTGATAGATAGATAGATGATAGATAGATAGATAGATAGATAGATAGATAGATAGATAGATAGATAGATAGATAGATAGATAGATAGATAGATAGATAGATAGATAGATAGATAGATAGATAGATAGATAGATAGATAGATAGATAGATAGATAGATAGATAGATAGATAGATAGATAGATAGATAGATAGATAGATAGATAGATCAGAAAAATATTTGATCGATAGATAGATAGATAG